>NW_026684271.1:120784-159767 GCF_943735745.2 Anopheles bellator | reverse complement strand
TAATAATCTTCAAACTCAGATTCACTGCTGTCTGACAAATTGATATTCTCTAATTGCTCTTCAATGTACCCCTCGTTGTCACTCTCTGAAGAGTCCTCATAAATTGCGACATCTTCAGATCCACCCATAGCGTTCCTGATGCCACATTTTTTGAATGATTTCACAACAACTTCTGTTTTAACTCCTTGCCATGACTTAATGTCGATATTGTATGGATAATTATGTTCCTAACAAATGTTTCATTTCATAATTTATCCAATAATACCATAAAATATATACCCAAAAGGGCACATTTGTAAGTTTAGAGGGGACAAAATTTTTACTCCCCTTGTATAACGCGCACCCAGATTTTAGAGCTAAAAAAATTGGGAAAAAGGTGCGAGTTATACACGAAAAATACGATAATTAGTTCGGTTTTACCAAAGATAGCGTTGCCCACTGAATGTAACATTTGTTTTAATGAAATATGTGTTTGATAGCTACTGTCATTACGCATCCAAATTTGGTCAAATTGTAAAAGTCCCCCCTGACCGACTGCTGATAGAGCAGTCGGTAACGTTCTTCGCTGTCAGCGCAGCTGGCCTGGGTTCGAATCCCGGGACCGGTTGTCACTCAACCGGCCATGGTTTTGAATCCCGATGCCAGTGTGTGACACTGGGGGCTACATGAGGCGTAACGTAATGCTTTTGACATTACAAATTAATGCCAAACTGCTGCGATTCTGTCAAAACGTTTACGGGTCGGCCGAGGCGTAAACCCGAGCGTAAATTCTTTTTGTATACGCTTTTTTACAAACAGAGGATAATTTAAGTTCTTATTTGCTGGTATAGCAACAAAAACGAAAAAAAAACAGAAAAAAATATTCAGAAATTAATTGATATCTCTTCTGTTTCTGTTTTCTTGGACCAAAAACACGAACGTAAACACGTTTGACATTTCGTTTCTATATTTTTGCTGCCACATGAAGCGTAAACAATTTGACATTACAAATTTATTTGACGCTAGTTTTTACGCCTCATGTAGCCCCCCAGTTAGAGTCTCTAATTCAGAACCTGGTCTGTGTTATTACTACCTTTGAAATCTCTTCGGTTTGGTTAATATTCTAATGCGCCCTCATAGTCCCCCCTACCCAATGAACAAAATCCGTCTTCTCACTATGGGGCTTGAATTTTCACCGAGGACTGAACGATGACTGATCCATGACCCAACCATAAGAACTTTCTTGTGAGAGGGCAGAAAATCTTCGGAGGGCAACGTATGCGTTCAACGTTTTATTGTTGAAATATCCATCTCAGTGGCATGTTTACTTCTGCGTAAGGCATCATGATAACGTCTCTCATGATTGATTTATATTCGAGAACATTCAAGGTGCTCTTTATTTTGAAAACGGGACCTATACCACATCATAAAAAAACATCTTCAAATCATGATCCTCCCACCTCCATGTTTTACAGTTTTTTTTTCGTAAATTTGGGGTGGAATTCTTCGTCAGCAGGTCGTCGTACATTCCGCTGAGTGTCCGAACCAAACAAATTTATTTTATTGCCGTCGTTCCATAAAATATTAGGTTGGCTAAAAAGAAACAGACGTTTTCACGAGAGTTGCCTTTAGTGATCGATATCTCGTGAAGTATCGATGTTACAGTTTTAAGTCAAGGCTCGTTTTAAAGCTGATACTTTACACTTTAAAAAATACGTCTACTGTTTATTGTTTGTTTCATTCGTTTGTGAGTTACAGGCTGTTAACAATGGAGGTCATCATAAAAAAAATTTGGTACATTTTAAAAAATGTCTATGAAAAAGGCGGAATTCCAAGCTAGGTCGCTGAAATTTTGCATGGTGTTTATGGTGCCGATACTCTAACAGCTAGTTGTGATAAATTTTGGTTTCGTGGACCCGTTTCAGTTATTTTCGATGTTAAAGATGCTCCTAGCACAGGCAGACACGGCATCGAAGATGTCGATAAAATCACAGAAATAATCAAAGTAGATGGTCATATTAGTAGTCAGAGCATCGGTCTGAAGCTAAAGATTAAGCAGTTTTTAGCCATTTACGCAAAGCTGGATTCACAAAGATGCTCGATGATTGGGCCCCACCCTATTTACACCAAAAACCATGATGGATCGAATTTCCATCTGAGAAGTTTTGTCCAAACGGAACGGAACCGACCCATTTCTTAAACGGATAGGTATTGGGGATAAATACGGCCCGGTCCGTTCTTCTAAAATTGATAAAAGGTATTGGGGATGAGAAGTGGGATACATACGACAATACTGTGTGAAAATGATCGTGGTCTAAGTGTAATGAAGCATCATATCCGGTGGTCAAACCAGGACTTACAGTCAATAAGGCTCTACTGTGTATATGGTGGAACTTCAAAGAAATCGTTTATTATGAGCTGCTGCCGTGTGGCTATGTACTAAATTCAGATCTCTACTATCAAGAATTGGAGTTTGAAGCTAGCAATTGATCAGAACCGACCAGAATCGACCAGAATCGGCCAACGGAAGAGGTTTTGTGTTTCACCAGGACAACGAAATGTTGCGCACGTCTTTACTGACTCGGCAGAAAGTCCGGGAGCTTGGCGGGAAAGTTTTAATGCATCCGCCGTATAGTCCGGACTTTGCTCTTTTCGTCCATGACAAAAATTCCTGAGTGGTGAAAAACTGCGATCAAAAAATGATTGTGAAAATAGATTGTTCAAGTTTTTCAACAATAACGAACAAGCCTTCTACAAGAGAAGCAATATGATGGTACTTTAAAAAAGGCAACACATTTTGTAACAAAATGGTGCATATTTGACACAAATCGGACAGTTGAAAGTCTCTTTAAATAATGTTTTGAAGTTCACGCAAAAAACGTCCATGACTTTTTAGACAGCTTTATATAGTTGATTATTTGATTCTTTTGATACAAAAGATGCTCTTCAAAAAGCAGAAGAAAACCCAAAGATACCATGTCCCACCGTTGTGTAATGTTCTGTTTCGCAAATTCTACACGTTTCTGTTGGTGTAGTAGGCTTAGATTTGGTGCCTTGGACATTTTTGCTCGAGTTATATTCCGGCTTTTTAGCAAAACTTTGCGAATAGCAGCTCTCATCACAGGCAGATCCGGTGTAGATTTGACTTTTGATAGCGATATTGTGGAATTTAACGCCAATTTAACAATGTTCCGCTTGGTTCTCATCGACATTTTGGATTTTCTTTGGAGTACGCTACGCAGTTGCATACCGTTTAGGATCTTTTAAGTAATTACGGATCACTTTATCGGATCTCTTAATTCTTCGAGCCATATACTTATTTTGACAAATGCTGTACACACACTATCACAAGCAAGCACTATTACTTTATTTTTTACCAAAAAATCACACTGAAATTATCGTTGCAAACATGGCGAAGTGCGTAAAATTTGGGTGCGGCTATAGAAAGTTGACTGAGTGTATATGGATATACACACATTTTTATCATCAAAACTCATATTCATGAACATTTGACGTTCTTCATCAGTTTAATCACAATATTTTTACGTTTTTACGTTCACAAGTTAAAAACAAGATCTGTGTATACACAGATAAAAAACAGATATACACATGTTTTTACGTATTACTTCGATGTTCATATGATAAACAGTTTCGCTACCACTATTCAAATCTTCTATAAAAAAAAAGTAATCTAGTTTTTCGCGCATTAGAAAATTTTAGTTAATTATGAAAAATTGAGATCAAGAAAGGACTATGAAAAAAGATTGTTCGAATTTTTCGTTAATAACGACCACGAATTGTAAAAAAGAGGCATTATGAACCTTAAATAAAGCTTCGAAATTCACGCAGTATAAGACTATATTTATTCATCTTTTGTATTTGTGACGCGTGGTCTCACAGAGTTTATCGTTTGCATTATCTTCTTTCACGACAATAAATCGTGTTGCTCTTGTTGGTCCGTTTTATCTAAAATTGTATCTTCATTGTAAAATAGGAATATCGCTAAATGTTTTCCCTCATTTCACGTTGCTATTAGAAACTATGGTTCATGCTTTGGCTAATGTTTAGTTATGCCATTTCTTTTTCTCTAGCGTGTTGCTGCTGGTGTTTTATGTGAGCTGGCCGTCGATAAAGAGGTGGCTGAAATGATTGAAGCTGAGGGCGCTACGGCACCGCTTACGGAGCTGCTTAATTCTGCCAATGAAGGTGTTGCTACGTATGCCGCAGCCGTTCTGTTCAAAATGAGCGAAGACAAATCGATGGACTACAAGAAGCGTTTCTCTAGTGAGCTAACCACCTTACCCGTTTTCCGTGACGATAATATCTGGAACAATGGCGATCTCGGAATTGGCCCAGACTTGCAGGTGGGTAAGATTGCGATTTGAAGAGTCGGTGCTTTGACGACCACTTATTCCTATCCCATTGCGTAAGCTCCCCTGACCCTTCCCGCTTCCTCCTAGGATTCAAATACGCGTCCGTCCGCTTCTGTTGTTATACTTTGAGTTCCTCAGTGAACGAATTCCCAATTGTCGATCCTCAATCGATTAGAGAAATGACATTGTTTTTTCGTATGTATTTTTTCTTCTTTTCAATGTCATGTAATTTTTTCAATGGTTGCATGCTTTTTATCCGCCATTGGTCGTTACTTTCCTCTGCACATTGTATAGAAGTTGTGTTTGTCGTATACGCTCAAACTCACACATGCGTTAATCCATATATTGTTAGTGCAACGCGCTCACTTTAGAATCTTGTTGTAACCAGTAAATTGTGTATAAACTTCTCAAACACATCGTCAAGTGACGGATACGGCCCGGTGTGCCGAGATCAACAAGGTAACAAATACAACCGGTTTTTGCGTCATCAGGACCAAAATATTTCACTGTTGTTAAAACAATATTGTATTAGCTACAATTAAAATGTATGATCAATTTTTCATTATCATTCATAGTCAATATTTAATTTTGTCTAATTCAATTTCGTTTGATTATAAATATGGGCCACTCCGTTCCTCTAAGAAAAAAAATAGACAGACATATACTGGAAAGGATATGGTTCGAAGCATTAAAATGGTGAACACAACACATTACGTATCCCTAACCTATAAACTAATTACATTACAAGTAAGTTTTTGAGTATTTTATTTATTTTTTTATCTTATTCGACATTTACCGCCAAGCGGTCTTGGACTGCAACAGATACAATGTTAATCTCTGTTGCTTATTGTAACGTTGTGATTTCACAGGCTGAGTTGTTGGTCCCTCCCCCGCTGACAATCCTGACGACGAACGTTTATTTACCGATTAATCGATCAACGGGGGAAATCTCTTCCTATTTGGTTCTTTTTCTCGTATCGTCTTATCTGTGATCGCTATCTGCTCTTTTCTAGCTATCTTTTAGTTTATTTTTCATTTTGTTTTGATTTTGTTTTCTTTGTTTTTTGTTTTTCACAAGTTTTTGTTTTCTACTCTTCTTCAACGGCATTATATTTAAACTTTTGATCCGATCGCCCCCTTTGTTAAATTTAATTCTATGTACCTTTGAAATAATGTTTTTTCTGATATTTCAACTTTTTGTTTCTCTATGTATGTTTTGCTAATGCGCTCCTTCGATGTGTACAACTCATGACTTTTCCTGCACACACATATATGGACACCAACAATACACTCATCATATTCATCGATGCGTAAAAACATAAAATGAAATAATTTATCGGGACTTCTCAACTGAACTACCCGGAATCGTCGAATCCTATGCATTTGTGACGTGAAACGGAACAACTCGGCAACTTGGATCGGAATATCGGCAATAACGACGGCGGCTTTAATACGTAAAACGAAACAACGAATCAATCGTCTTACCGCGGTTCTGAACTGCATGCATCATCTTACACTCTATACCCTCGTCCTCGACTTCATTCACATTAAACCCTTGGGTTATGGCGAATGATTCAAAATACAGGACATTCTTTCACCGGAACAAGCCTATGAGGGTCTATATGGACAAGGTCCTGCAAGTGTGCACAGTTCGCACGGTGGTCGTGCATTCCAACAAGGTAAGTAATTGCATTCACAGTTATTGCCCGTTACAACGCACTAGCAATGCAACGCAACGCACTTACCTCAAATAAACCCCGTTTCCACACGGTATTCTCTTTCCCAATCATCTATGCTGACTATCGATAGAAGGGAATTGCGTACGATTATGTACGTGTATATAATTTATTTCTATTCAATCAAATTGTTCTCTCTTTTTTATTCGAATCTGCCTTCGTAAAGGCAATGGTATTATAGTAGTTTTATTTATTAATTAAATTTAATCGCGTGATGACGCGCATCGTACATGACTATTTCACATATAGGTTGCAAAAAGTGTGTTGACGGTTTTTGTTACTAGATACCCTTTATGGCTATTTATCTCCTCTTTCGACAACCAAACGAAATCTCTTCTTCATGGTGGCATTCAAGGTTGGTGGTTTACACCGTTAAAAAAATGGCGATTATGGTAATACCAAGAGCGACCTGAGTAGTCAAAAAAGGTTGATGAAGAATTGGTCGCTCGATCGGAATGCATGTTAGATGGAAAAGGAACTTGCAGCTATGTTAGAAGTTGATCACCCGACAGTTTCCCATCGGCTGAGTGGCGTGGGAATTATTTGAAAAATGTCTTATGGGTTCCACATGAATTGAAAAAAAAAAAAAAACATCAAATGAAGGAAAACCATTAGCGAATTTCTCTTGCGTGGCTGAAAAGAAAGGGGTTCTTGTAGGTCACTGGTGATGAAAAGGGAAGTTTATTACGAGCCCCGCGTCAACCACCCTGTCACACCGGTATCGGGAAACGAAACCATGGCCGGTTGAGTGCCCGGGATTCGAACCCAGGCCAGGTGCGCTGACAGTGAAAAGCGTTACCGACTGCTCTATCAGCGGGGGGACTTCGGACTACTACTTGTTCCGTTGCATGAGTAAGGATTTAGCAGCACAGCGGTTCACGATTTCATTCAACACGGGGATGAAAATAATATGTTATTCAAAGAAAATTAAGTAAAAAATGTCGATAAATACAATTACATATTTTTATCTTATTCAGGGATCGTTTATACGAAGTGTGTTTAAAAAGTATCGCGACATTTGAATTTCCGCGAGCTACTTACCGTATTTTTCCGTGTATAACGCGCACCTTTTTCCCAATTTTTTAAGCTCTAAAATCTGGGTGCGCGTTATACAAGGGAAGTACAAATTTTGGCTCCTCTAAGCTTACAAATATGCCCTTTTAGGTACATATTTTATGGTATTTATAAATAAATTATGAAATGAAACATGTGTTAGGAATATAATTATCCTTACAATATCGTCATTAAGTCATGGCAGGGAGTTAAAACAGATGTTGCTGTGAAATCATTCAAAAAATGTGGCATCATCAACACTATGGATGGATCTGAAGAAGTCGCAATTTTTGAGGACTCTTCAGAGAGTGACAATGAGGAGTACATTGAAGAGCAATTAGAGAATCTGAATTTGTCAGACAGCAGTAAATCTGAGTTTGAAGATTATTACGAAATATAAAATACTAGTATGTCTTTTGCAATGTATACGCATTTTACCTTTAGTCTGATTTAGAATATTTATAGAATATTTAGAATAATACATTATTATCATTTGGTATTTGTTGGATATCACATATCTGAAAAATGTAGAATAAAAAACTTTTTTTCCACTTTTTTCTTTTAAAATATGGGTGCGCGTTATACATGGGTGCGCGTTATACACGGAAAAATACGGTATATTCGATTTTTTATTTTTTATGGCGTTATGTTGCTACTAATGTCACTCACTTATGGTGTGATAAGTGTTGAAGTTGTTGATCACTGCTGGGTTTGATACAGAGAACCTGACCAAGATACGAAGTGCGAGTTGCTCAAAACGGAGTTTTAGCGGCATCACTCCAGCCATCACTTTCAGGGACATTGCGTAGATTTCATACTGCCCAATGCGATTCTAAGGCAACGATACTGTAACCTTTCTAGTTTGGAACCCTGTGATCATCCTGAAAAATTTATCCTTCTACTGCATTTTTGCACCAAGTGCTTACATGGATTTTCATACTAAGCCGGCTGTCGGTACCTAAAAGAGTCGGTAATTTTGATCTTCGACCCGTTAAGAGATCGAATTTGGGATTGTGAACTCCTCTTAATACATTCTTCTCTGTATTGCTAAAAAATGAGAAGATTATCGCTGGCGAAAACTCGATACATAGGTTTTTTGACCACTCTGCTAGATTATCGAGGGTGGTTTGCAAAGGACGTTGAAAGTCGACGATGTTGCTGTTGGCGGCTGAGACAACACTGTCGTCTGCCAGTTGCTGCCTGATGGGACAGTTTGGTGCCAGGTGCGTGTCTATGCCGTTTTAATGAAAATTGTACAAAAGGGGACTCAAACAGGATCCTTGTGGTAGTCCAAAATAGCTGGTTCGTACTTCATGACAAGAACCGTGGTTTAAATACATTACCTTTTCCGACAGCAAATTGAATAAAAAGTTATTCAGCTTTGGGTCTAGGCTCGTCCTTTCTAGCTTTTGAGCCAACTTATTAATAGAAACTGAATCAAAAGCCCCTTTATGTCCAAGAAGATCGAAGCCATCACCTCTTTGCGAGCGTGGGCTAGCTCGATCTCTGAAACAAGTAGCGCCAAGTAGCCGTTAGTACCCTTGCCTTTGTAAAAACCAAATTGGGTATCGGATAGAAGACCGTTAGATTCAAGCCATCTGTCCAGACAAAAAAGGATCATTTTCTCGAATAATTTTCGCAGGCATGAAGGCATCGAGATAGGGCGATACGAATCATGCTCGGATGGTGGTTTGCCAGGTTTTAAGACAACTTTCTTCTCTCTCTTCACTCCGGTGGGACGACGTTACACTCCAGCTTGTTGCTGTTAAACAGCTTGTTGAAGAATCCCAACAGTCGCCTCCTCCCGTCGTGGGGCAGGTTATGGAGATGTTTGTTTCTCACCTGATCCCTTCCTGGGGCGGAATTTTTACTGGAGAGGAGAGCGAGAGAGAGCTCGATCATAGTAAATGGTGCATCCATGGTAGGATCACCTGCAAGCGCACTGTGTTGATATTTTTGCGCTGGAACGAAGACAGGACATACTTTGGCTGCGAAAGGTTCGAGCCATTTATCAGACACTCCTTCGCTCTCATTGGTTTGTTTGCCGTTTCGCATCCTCTTAGCCATGTGTTATCTGGTAGCCACACTGCTGTTGAAATAATTACACTCGATGCGAATGTTGTGTCTTCGTCGGAGTCAACCGTTCGACTTGGTTTGTTGATCCTGATCAGTCTTTTTATAAACTACGCTTAATCTAACTAGGTTTATTTTAAGAGAGAGCTGGACTATTGGTTTGAGTGAATAATGAGAGAGAGTGAAAGACCGGCGCCGAGGCATTATTTTAGTCATCGGCACCGCGTTCTGGAACTGTGTGGTAATAGCTACTTTTGCATACTCAGTGGTTCTGCATTCCCACGGTGCTGAACCATTTAGAGGTTATTGCTTTGGATCGATGGATATGGTTCGTGGGAATGGAATGTAATGGAAATGGAATAATGGTTTGTGCAAGTTTGTGCAAGTTATGCAACACCATGTTCCAGAGCGAGCTGAGCGAAGTGAAAGGCGACAGTTCCTGGACGTATTTGCGCCAGTATCGTTCCTTTTTTGCTGTAAAGCAAGTTTTTACACATCTTCTCCCGGAGCTTATACTCATCGTATGTGCTCGAGGAGCCAGTGTTTCTGAAACTTCTAAAGGTCTCTCTTTTCGCTTGGAATATCACTTGGCAATCCTTGTCCCCGCAGGGAGCGGGAGGTTTTTTAAAGTCCTGGCCCGAGTGGGTTGCTTTTGTTTGGGCTGCAAGATCAGACTCGCTTATACACGAGACGAGCTTTTGGTATTCCTCGCAAAGAGGTAAATTATCGTTTACAAGGGAGAGCGAAGCGGATACGAGCTCGCTGTATTTCGTCCAATTGATGTGCCTCGTCAAGTCAAGGGGTGGCGGGGGGGGGGGAGAGGGAATGTACGCCAGAGGTCGGTGGAGGGGGATTATTTGCCTCTGTTCGTGGGTTTGTCAATTTGGGTTTGGCTGTTTTCTTCGGCAGACCCTTACTTGCTCCCTTGGCCCTAGGCTTTGTGGCAAAGGATCGCACATCAGATTTTCGGTTTCGGACTTCTTCTACCAGAAGGCCAAACTGATTATTGGGCCGGGTGGAAACTTTCACGGCGTCGGCGAAAGAACCGTAAGCTCTTTGCAAAACCACCTTTTTGTTCTCTGCGATTTTTTTTTTCGGTATACAGAGCATTCGGTGACTACAGGGTGCGATTGAAAAGTAATGAGCCTTCCCGCGCGGAGCGTCCGACAAGCGACCAACCGAATCGGCTGGTGGGGGAAAATGTAGGTTGGACCTTCCCCTTCCACGGGAAACCGATCCCAGTTCACTGGCAACAGCGGTGCAGTCAACATCGCTCCGCGCGTGAAAGTTGTTTTAAAAGTGTGTTAGGATTTTGCAGTGGCGAAAACGTTACTCGATCAAATTTTGCGTAAAGCTGAACAAAACGAGTACCGAAACCATTGGGCTACTCAAGGAGGCTTACGGGGACCAATCTCTGTCCAGTGCCCAGGTAAAACGGTGGCACAAGTTGTTCAAGGAAGGCCGGGAGGACGTCGAAGACGAACAGCGATCTGGAAGGCCTTCGACGACGCAAACAGACGAAGATGTGAACCGGGTTCATGATTTTTTGAACATTGACCGTCGTGCTAGTCTGCGTGAGATCAGTGAAGAGTTCCTGTGAAGAGTGAAGTGCTCTTTCGGCTGAAAACCGCGTCGCCCGGGTTCGGCCCGACCTCGTCAACAATTGGACCCTTCATCACGACAATGCGCCGGCGCACACCGCCTTCCTTTGCACCTCTGCACTGGCTAAGATGGGGGTTCCGGTGCTTCCCCAACCTCCCTATAGCCCAGACCTGCCCCCCCCGGACTTTTTCTTGTTCCCGCTCGTGAAAAGGAAGCTGAAGGGAAGGCGCTTCGACTCCATCGAGGCGATCCAAAAAGCTATGACAGCCGAATTGAACGCGATTCCGGCGGATGAGTTTAAAAAATGTTTCCTGCAGTGGAAGAACCGCTACCAGCGGTGTATTGACGCTCAAGGGTCCTATTTTGAAGAATATTAGTGGTGTAAGCCAAAAGGTTTAATAAAACTGCTTAAAAAATATAAGGCTCATTACTTTTCAATCGCACCCTGTACATGCCACTGTTGAATGAGAACATTTTTGAACCTCCGCTTTACACCAGTGGAGTGCTTGCCTCGGCACTTCCCACAAGACTGCTTGTTGCAGCAGTAGGTGACTGAGTGTCCGATCATATTGCACTTACTTGGCACAGATTGCCACATTTGGGACAAACGGCCGTTGGATCGCAATCCTAAGGCCGTCAATAACCAAGTATCGGGGGAGCGTTGTCCTCTCGTAGGTGACTCTTAGAGAAGTGGTCTCACGAAACACTCGCTCGCCCTCCACCATCGCCGAGGTGCAAAGCGGACGCACTTCCAGCACCTTTTGGGCCGTGGAGCGATCGGAGGCCGTGTAGGAAGAGGAAGCGACACAAGGAATGGCAAGAGCGAAAAGAGAAAAATACTCAAGTACAAAAACTAGAATTGTTTCACCTTCAGGTTTCGCACTAGAATTTCGGTTGGATAAGGGCGTTCCATCTTAATCACTAACCGCGTTCGGCAGACGATAGACGCCACGGAGCAGGATGGCAACCAGTGTCCGTCGTTCGGCGTTCCTGGTTGCCACACGCAAACTATCACACTCCCGGGGATGATCGGTGACCTTGACACGGTTACTGCGCCACGGCACCGATCTCGCTCGGGGGGAAACGAAAAACACTCTCAAAACACTGATACACTGAGTACTGTGTAACAAATTCACGGGTGATTTTTGCTGCAAGACAGGGGTCACAAACGTCACGGTCTACACTCGCAACGCGGCTTCTGCAGAGGCACGATCGCAACACACACTACGCAACTAAGTAGGGCCTCGACAGACAGAACGTCAGCGCGTCTGAATTGTCCAGCCGTCGGAATCAGAATGGAGATATTTATTTATTTAGTAACTAGTAGACCCGGCGAACTTTGTGTCGCCCCAAAGGCAATGGCCCCGGTGATAGAGCAGTTGGTAACGCTCGTCGCTGTCACGCAGCTGCCCTTAGTTCGAATCCAGGGACCGGTTGTCACCCAACCACGGTCATGGTTTCATATATGGATATGGCCATGGATACCGATAGGGGGGTTGGCGCGGAACCAACAACAGCCCGCAGAAACGAAGCGTTAAAGAGAGCATCAGAGATTAACATTATCTCTGGTGCAGGCTAAGGCCGCTCAGCGGTTGTTGCCCAATAAGAAGAAACATAATAAGTAGGAATACCTATAATAAGTTATTCTTCCACTACCAGACAATAGTGTGTTAGTATAAAAATAAATACCCTGAACGTCGGATTAAATCCTCGTTCTTTAGCAATTTTTGTCCCAAATGACGTATTTTGGAAACATTTTAATGTCCAATGTTTTCAAGAAAATGACGTGATTCGGGTGTTTCGCCACTGGTTGTGCACGGAGCACGAAAACGCGTCTCGAGTTGTTTTAGTTGTCTTTTTCGCCCACGTTAATTTTCACACGTCTGTCTAGTCTTACTTTCCACGATGCAAGAAAGCGATGGGTCCCGGTGCCGATCGCACGAGCCCCATCGCGGTGACCCGAGGTGAGCCCGAGTCGCCCACGCAGGGTGCTCGGCACTCACTCGGGCCTCTGACCTGGCGGTATCCGGCCACCACGTGTCCGATGTGACACTTGGCCTGACGGCTGACCGTTACCGCCGTTACCACCGCGCCTGACACGTCGCGTCAGTCGCGGTGGGCCCCTACAGCAGATTTGTCTTTATTTGTCTTTATTTGTTGGAGAACTCATCGGCCAATGTTGGCTACATGAGTCCGTCTTAGTCACTAACAATACATTAAAACATAAATCTTATTGCTCTTTACATTCAACACAAAACAATTACATACGGGTGTACCGGAGTCGATCCTTAAAAGCTGCCGTGGGCATGTTGAAGTCGAACTCCGAGTACGCCGCGTTGAAAGTACGGGACATAGCCGACATCGGCTCATGAGCCGCGTGGAGGCTGCTGCTACGTACTACTGAAAGACAGCTGCGGTGCCGGGCGGCAGGGCGAGGTATCGACAGGTGGAGCTTCTGCAGCAACGCGGGTGCATCAACGGCGCCCGTAAGGAGCCTAGCGATGAGCACGGCCTGCAGGTTCCGGCGTCGTGGGCTTAGGCTTTCCAGGCCCAGCAGGAGGCAGCGCGAGTTGTATGGTGGAAGAAGTGATGGATCGTTCCACTTTAGTTTTCTACCTGTACACCGCGTGAATTTGCGTTGAATCGCTTCGATGCGCGCGATCCAGCTGGCCTGAAAGGGCGTCCAAACAGGGGAGCAGTATTCCAGGATGGGCCTAACAAATGCGCAGTAAAGGCTCTTCACGCACATGGGGTCCTGGAACTCGCGAGTTAATTTGAATAACAGGCCGAGTGCTCTGTTTGCGCGGTTTGTAATGTTCTCATGGTGTTTGTGGAAAGTTAGCTTGTCGTCGAGTGTAACGCCCAGATCTTTAACGTGGAGAACCCGTCTGACTAGGGTGGTCCCTGCGCGGTAGTCAAACGTGATTGGGTTTTTCGCCCTCGTGAAAGATATAATAACACATTTCTCGGCGCACAACGTTAGGCCGTTACGAATACACCAATGAAAAAATAACGTAAACACTCGTTGAAGTCGTTCGCAGTCGTCAAAACATTTAACAGGCATAAACAGTTTAACGTCATCCGCGTACAGTAGAGAGCACTTGTCAGGAAGAACGTAAGAGACGTCATTGATGAAAAGCACGAATAACAGTGGTCCCAGAGTGCTACCCTGTGGGACACCGGAAGAGCTGGTGAACGGCTTTGAAAGCGTTTGACCCACTTTCACGCTATACTGTCTCCCGATGAGGTAGGATCGGAGCCAGCCCAAGATTGCATCAGAAAGGCCCAGCCTTCTCAGCTTGGCGAGTAGAATATCGTGCGATCGTGCGTCAAAGGCCGCTTTAAGATCCGTGTACAGGCTATCCACCTGGCAGCCTCTGCCCATACTGCTTGCGCAGACAGAGACAAATTCGATCAAGTTCGTTGATGTAGAGCGTTTGGGCATGAATCCGTGCTGGGTTACAGAGATGTAATGCATTTAGGAGTTCCTTGTGTATTAGGAGTTCAGCCAGTTTTGCGCAAGCGCAAAGGGATGTAATACTCCGGTAATTCGTGGCAAGCCTTTTGTCACCTTTTTTGTGTAGTGGTGTAATTGTCAAGGAGGTTTATGAAGCACTTTGTTATTCTCGGTTCGGTATACGAAAATGCACTGTGCACGCAGATTGTTTCAGTAGATTTTAACTTACTTACTTACTTACTTAATCCGGTTACAACCGCCGAGCGGTCTTTACCTGCTCCAAGGAAGCTTGCCACCGCTGGCGGTCGAGAGCCTTCGTCCACCACATTGGAATGTCGGCCACTGTTGCGTCCCGGTCAACACAATCTCTTCATCTCACACGGGGCCTACCACGCCCCCTCTGTCCTTCTCGACGGCCTAAGAGGACTTTACGGGCTGGTTCGTCGTCCGCCATTCTCATGACATGACCAGCCCACCGGAGCCTGGCGAGATGCACACGCTGCACGACAGTGAGGTCGTCGTACATTGCGTACAGATTTTAACAGTTATAAAAATTGACAGTTATAAAAATGACAGCTAAGTAACAATCAAAAGTTTCGCGAAAATGAGTGGAGGCTCTACCCGAACAAAAAAATCGCTCAATTTTTCATTTTTCTAGCCGCGGATTTCGATTTGTGAGATGCCCTCTCTCAGTATGGCGGTTTTACCGGAATAAATGAGTTCTGTGCAAATTATACCGGTAAACTGTATGAAGTGAGCGCCCTTACTCCGGTATCCTGCGTCTTATACCGGTAAAAATCGTATGGGCGCTGTAAGTGTTTCCCCCTATATTTTTATTCTATCTTCCTCTCATCCCATAAACCCGCTCAATGAACTGTCAAATCGTTCTGCTGTTGTAAACAATGTTTTGTATTTATTCATTACCACAAATGTTTTACAATTACAATATTTCCACAATTGTTTCATTATTCCACCATGTACATGCACTTTTCACTTATCTTTGCGTGTACGTAGAGTGTATCCATCCCTGAATCCTGTATTCCATGTATCCTGTGCCATCCGCCCTATCGACAATGTCCCGTACGCTTCTAATGGTCACCTGAAAATGGAAACAGACGCGGTGCACTTTCACTGTTTAGTAGTAAATACTTATCGAGAAATGCTTCCCGATGCTTAAATTTACTTACCGAAATAAGCAACAGCTTAGAATTTACTATTAAACACTATTTTTACACCGATGATGCGTAGTCGATTTGCTTGCGTCGTTCGTTCTGTTCCTGCATGAAACTAAAAGTTTCTAACAGTTTGACGTTGGAGTGCGGGACTGGATGCTACATTAGCGTGACAGAGACAAAAAAGTTGTTCGGTGTTGCGCTTTCTTTCTGGCCTTTGGTGAGAAACGAGTCGGCGCTCAGATATTTCGTCTCAGTATGGAGAATATGAGTGACTTTTTTGGTCGGGTCCCGAAACAAACACTTTGTTTACAACAGCAGAACGATTTGACAGTTCATTGAGCGGGTATATGGAATGAGAGGAAGAGAGAATAAAAATATAGGGGAAAACACTCACGGCGCCCATACGATTTTTACCGGTATAAGCAGCAGGATAACGGAGTAAGGGCGCTCACTTCATACAGTTTACCGGTATAATTTGCACAGAACTCATTTATTCCGGTAAAACCGCCATACTGAGAGGGGGCATCTCACGAGTCGAAATCCGCGGCTAGAAAAATGAAAAATTTTTGTTCGGGGTATATGCTAGTGAGACTGACAATTTGCCAAACTAATCGCAAGAGAGAGACTCGCAAAAACATACGAAACCCAGTGAACAATTTTGAGTTCCCCGGCGTTTTCTCAGTATGGAGCATCGAGTCGCCGACGAGTCGCATTCGAGTCGCTGGAGTATTTCGTTCATATAGGCTCCCGTACTGAGAAGGCCTAGTTACTCGATGGCAGATTTTGGCGACTCGATTTTTTTTTCCCGAACCTGCCCCTTGTCTCCCTCTCTCCTGTGTGTCCCCTCTCTTTCTTCGTTTCCAATTCTTTCTCTCCCGTATTTTCTTTCTCTTCGAAATAAAATATCTCGCGTTTTTGGTAGGCTTTGAAAGGTATATTCTCTCTCTCTTGTTTTTGGTTTCGCCTTTTCACTCTTGGTGCGTAGCTGCCTTCGTCGCCTTAGAAAAATGCATTGCATCGAATCCTTTGCATCCCATCTGGACATCTGATTGGACATCTGAAACGAGCAAAGCGAAAACATTTCAACATTATTTGGTTGTCACTGAATACTGTTCAATAAACTTACCTGGATTATTTCTATCAGGATCACCGACAGAGAAGCACAAGCACTTGGTACTTTACACTTGGCACAAGTCCACAACAAAGACAAGACTGTCGGACCCTCGGAACTTCGGGACTTTGCGCCGATCTCGCTGTCTCTGATATTTCTATTCCTTTTTCTTTCTCTCCAACGTTCGTCTTCCACCAGCAAACTCACGGCGATTTCAAAACTCACGGGGATTCCTTCCGTTCTTTCCCCGGCAACCAACGAACGCGTCTCATTCTCACTTCGTGCGCTGCGAGATCGCCCTTCCTCGGCCTCGTCGCAGGCAGAGGGGCGTTCGATCTCACTCGCCTCAGCCTTCCTCCGCCGCGTCGCAGGCAGAGGGGGTGGCTCGGGCTCTCAAAATTGTTCACTGGGAAGAGAGAGACTCGCTGCCCAGTGAGCAAAATTGAGTGCCGGCCGCTCTTTCAGGTTCATTTTTCACGATTTTTTGGCGAACGAGTCGCGGTTTCAAACAAATTTTGTATGGGAAAGTTCCTCTAAAATGCGAACGGAACGTGAAACGGCGCAAGGAGCGTTCGCCAAAAATGAACTCTCCAGCGTGACCCCCTTGTCTCCCTCTCTCCTGTGTGTCCCCTCTCTTTCTTCGTTTTCTTTCTCCCATATTCCCCCTAGCCAAAATGAAACAATTCGTATTTGGTCGGTACATTTGGGTATATTTTCTCTCTTTCTTTTTTACACTCTTCACTCCACTAGTGGTTCGTTTACAATTTGGTGCGTAGCTGCCTTCGACGCCTTAGATGCGTTGTAAAATGCATTGCATCGAATCCTTTGCATCCCATCTGGACATCTGATTGGACATCTGAAACGAGCAAAGCGAAAACATTTCAACATTATTTGGGTGTCACTGAATACTGTCCAATAAACTTACCTGGATTATTTCTATCAGGATCACCCGTGATCGACAGAGAAGCACAAGCACTTGGTACTTTACACTTGGCACTTAGAAAAAACAGAGGCAGAGTTTTCGTCCCGATTCGCCTAAGTCCACACCAAAACTTAAAAAGAGACTGTCGGACCCTCAAACCTCGAGATTTTGCCTCGATCTCGCTGTCTCTTTTTTTGTATTCCTCTTCCTTTCGCTCGTCTGTTCGTGTTCGCGTTCGCATGGCTCTGAAACCCTACCCTCCCTGTAAATGAAACCCACAAGCTAGTGCATGAAACCCCCTCCTCTCGTGGTTTCTTCCGCTCTTTTACCCCTGTATCTACGAGCGGACCCTCATGAACCGGCCCGCTCGCCCCTTCTCGTCTTCGTCGCAGGCAGAGGGGCGTTCGGATTCATCCGTTTCAGCCTTCCTCGCCCCCGTCGCAGGCAGAGGGCTAGCTCGGGCACTCAATTTTGCTCACTGGGTGAAACCACGCTCATCCTTTGCTCGTAGTGACGTGGGATAGGGGGGGCTATTTGGCTTGAGCGGAGGAGACGCTGCATTAGCGAGAAAGAGAAGACTACAATAGTTTGATGTTGCGCGCTCGGTCTGTCTCGTCTCAGTATGAAGAAAAATCATTGTGCACATTCATTGTGACGCGGTCGGAATATAAATAAAAAGTATCTATAAAAGTAGAATATCTAAAACTTTCCTTGGGTTCTAAGCTACCCAGTGGACAAAATTGAGTGCCCGAGCTCTTCTCACCATGGGAATTGGAGCGACAAACCAGCGCCCATCCAGGCTCCAACTAGCGATTAGAGTATTTCGTTCATGTATTTTTCCGTACTATCGGTGGCTCCAGGGGGTGTTGTTTTCGGTGTTGATGCGTAGATCGTTTCGCTCGTAGTTTTCGATGCATTTCACAAAGGAAGATAAGAAAGTAAATTTTTGTTAGAGTTTTTGCATTGCATTCCTGTAATTTTATCTTACCTTCTCCACAAAAGTGACGAGACGACTGAAACGAGCAAAGCGAAAACATTTCAACATTATTTTACTGTGACTGAATACTGTCCACTAAATTTACCTGGATTATTTCTATCAGGTATAAACGTGATGGAAAGAGAAGCACTAGCACTTGGCAGTTAGAAAATACAGAGGCAGAGGTTTCGTCCCGATTTGCCTAAGTCCAGAACAGAAGTTAAAGACAGACTGTCGGACCCTCGGCACTTCGGGACTTTGCCCCGATCTCGCTATCTCTGTTATTTCTATTCCTTTTTCTTTCTCTCTACCGTTCGTCTTCCACCTGCAAACTCACGGCGATTTCAAAACTCACGGGGATTTCTTCCGCTCTTTCCCCGGCAATCATCGAACGCGCCTCATGCTCACTTCGTGCGCTGCGAGTTCGCCCTCCCCCGGCCTCGTCGCAGGCAGAGGGGCGTTCGATCTCACTCGTCTCAGCCTTCCTCCGCCGCGTCGCAGGCAGAGGGGTAGCTCGGGCTCTCATAATTGTTCAATGGGTACCTCCATCCCAATTGTCAGCCAGATCGATTCAGTCGCTCTTGAGTTATGAATTATGATACGTACGTGACTCACACGTATTTCTTTTATACATATAGATTTATTTATTTATTTATTTTTTATTTATTTATTTATGATTTTTTTTGTTTTTTTTTATACGGAAACTTAATAATTGACAATAATAAACTTATTACTTAGATTGGCTGGATCGAACTAATCACAACTGACGAAACGCAACGCCGAAGCTGGTAACCGTTATTTAGCGGACGACAGTAACAGTATTTAGTCATAGACAGGAGTAACATGGACGAAACACTGACTAAAAAGACATGAAAGCGAAAACATCACGACATTGATCGAGGGACATATAAAAGTCAAGAAGCGACGAGAAGTTGTTGTAAGTACAACATATAGAGAAAGGAACGTTGGCGAGTCAATACGAAAAGTCAAGATCTTAAATGCGAACACAGCCTGAGCTGACCGTCTATGATGTTCGAGTGAACGTAGCCCAAGTAGAAGGCAGCGCGTTTTATAATGTGCTAGTTTATCCGCGTCGTACCAACCAAGCCTAAGGACAGCGATCCTAGTGAACTTGCGTTGTATGGATTGATCAATTGTATCGATCGATCGTTGTATGGATCAACCAATTCGATCAATGCAGCGGATTGATATTGCGGATACAGGTAAGATACAAGCTAACTAACAAGTAAAGGACACCGACACCCAATTTTGACAGTTTGGCGATCAATAACTAATATGAAACTCTGTCAAATGCCTTGAAGTCAGTGTAAATTGTATCATCCTGTAGACCTTTGTCAAAATTAAAATAGCATTCGTTCAAGAAGATAAGAAGATTTATCGATACAGATCTGAGCGGGATGCGGTCGTATTTTCTACGTCGAAAGAATTTTTCGTCTTTTGAAGCAAACAAACTAGTCATCCAATTTTGACTTCCTCTTAGGAATCGAAGTGCTGCTCAGTCAATGTTTGTTCCATCGATGAAAATGGAGTATATGTGGAAGTGGCCATGTTTGGTGAACACAGCTAAGGTAAAGCCAGCTGCCAGCTGTTTTTTAAGCGCTTTGACTGTATTTTGCAGCAGCTTTGCTTTGTGTCCAGGCGCATTGACGTGGAGGCAAGATACCATACCAACAAGGAGCTACGAAAAAGGTTGAAGTTTCTATACTCGCTTTAAGTGAGAAGACACCATTATAACTTTATACGGAAATAAAGTTAACACTAGGTTGTAGGAGCTAGTGGAACACTACACCTTTCTGTTCCCATCACACACACAGCATTATGTATTTACCGAATTGATCTGGTTTTGCAGTCGAAGGTGATAAATCATAGGACTGAGTCATGATTTTTTCATTTTAGGATTCTCAAAATGAATCCACTTTCCATCCTCAATCACTATCTGGTATGGTATATATCTGATTTTTATAATATACTAGCTGCCCCGACAGACTTCGTCCTGTCTCCTTGTTTCCGTCTTTGATATTCCCTTTTGGGTTTTGGGACAGGTGTAATACTTTCGCAGTATTGAGTGTAGCAGTGTTCCGGCGAAATCGTCACTCTGACATTCCATGGCTGCGAGGCACCAAAAAATGTTATCTCATCAATTTAGGTAACCATCAATTCAGGACTCATCAATTAAGGTGTGATCGGCTCACCAGAGTTGCGGATGGCTGGCTACGGTTGCTTGGTGCCTTCTCCCATTTGTCGTGGACATCAAGGCAGAACGTAAATTGTGGTTTTAACAGTTCCTGTAGGGCACTGTATATAAAAAGAGTATCTCCTCTGTGAGCCCTCAGCCGGAAGATCAATAGTCGCCAACTCCCACAGAGTCGGGACTCGTAGTACTTCAAAACCCCAAATCAGTTTACGTCTCTCGGAAAGGCCAGGGTTTTGAACGCCCTGGTACCCTGATTAAAATTAGAGTTAGAAAGAGACGAATGTTGGGCCAGTATAGCTCGAAGCTTCTATAATACAAAAGAAAAAACCAAAATCACTGTGACATGGATGACAAAGCCATTGGCCATTCTCTAAGTGTACGGCCAAATGAACCACAGCGGCGAGAGGGGAAAGAAAAAATGCCTCACTCTTTCTCTCTCTCTCTCTCTCTCTCTCTCTCTCTCTCTCTCTCTCTCTCTTTCCCTCGGTCCCTAAAACCCCTGTGAAGCAAATTTCGAGTCAATCGGGCGAGCAGTTTCGGAGTCTACAAACCGCACACAATACGGAGCTTCATTTCTATTATATAGGCGTACATTCACCACTACGTATTTTTTTTTAAAACGTTTTGGAAAGTACAACCACCTTCACAGACTAAGTCCACCGTCATGCACAGCAGCTTTGTTTGTTGGCGGATAAACGACTTCAGTTGTTTACAGTGAGTTGAGTTGACAATTTCGCAGTTTCGCTAACGTTTATCGCCTCGTTTTGGTAATCATTTGTCATGCCGACAAGGTTTTATTACGGTGGTCACGAACCTCGATTAATAACCGGACTGCTGTCTCGCTTTTGCTACTTTTACTAACTTACCAAAAAAATTCCAACATCCTTGTTATTTTTACCATTAAAAGTTATATTCATGACCACTTTACGATCTTCATCATCACATTGTTTTTGTAGTTTGTCCCATCTTATAACATCAAAAAAAAACATAATGCCTCGTCATTTCAATGTATTTGGTGTCACTCTTCGTCGCGCGTTAAACCATTAAAATTCACCTACGGCAACTACTCAGCAAATAGCTGTACACGAAGTTATATCAAAATATAATTTATTCGTTAGAACTTTGATCTCAGTTCCTTTAACTAACATTTAACATTTTAACTTTGATTCGATAACTATCAATAACAAAAACCGTCAATGCTCTATTCATAACCTTTTACATACTCATCGACGATGTGTTAAAATGTCGTGCGATATATTCCGTTTACTAAGGTTTGTATATTGTACATATAGCAGGCAGGATACATACATATTGTATGTATCCTATCCGCCGTAACGATAAAACGAATTATGTAGTTTTGTCATATTGCTTCAATCTCATCTAATGTACGACCCCTATCGATTCAAAGATTCCTCTAGTTCAATCCTTGCTGTCGTGGTAGTATTATATCGCATGTATGGAGATCTATACTTGCGGGAACTAAAAATGCGGGGTTATTACAATTTGTCAATTTTCAACCAATCTTTCTTGTCTATTTATATTCGTTTCTCTTTCTTCTCCTGTTTCTCTTTTTCTTAATCTATATTGCAGCTAAACCAACCTAACATATATCATCACTAAAAATGCAAAAAATTAATCAATCTTGTAATCGTCCTTATAATGTAAAATGCAAATTTTAATCGAGCTCAACACACGCTAGTTTATATGGTTACTTCTTCTTATCAGCTCCCTCCAAAAGTCAAAATAACGCAAGGAAGGTCGGCCACAGCTCCATAGTACGCTCACTTTAACATTTCCACCGTAACGTTTCGTTTCCCAGCATCTATTTCACGTTATAATCTGAATTCTTTTTTATTCATAGTTAGCAGTCATAGATAGATGTACAAGTATAGAATTGAATTTTCTTTATTAAACACAAGTGTACAATTTGATGGCTTCGAAACAACTTGATCGACCGTCGGAAATTAGAGTCAAATATAACCAAAACTGGTGAACTCTCCGCATGTTGATAACAATTTACTGTTCTCTTCGTTAATCTTGCGTAATGGAATAGCACATTTTCATTGAAAATTTGCTTAGGTATGTTTTGTATCATTTTTATTATTTTCGTAAGTTCTATTGGCAGTAGCTTGTATAGCTTGTGTTTTATCATGATACCATTGCACCATGCTTTTCTCAGAATACCCTGAAAAATAACGAACGAAAATGAAGTTTATTTCGAATAACTCAACAAATTCCGTTCGTACGATGGGTTTAGGTGTTTTTCCTCATGGACAAATATATTTTTCTCATGAAAAATATTTTTTTCTGATTAAAGGGTTTGCCTGTCCAAAACGGGTCAAAAAACAATGTAAATCAGTCAAACATATGATTACAAAATTGAACAATGTTTCGTTTGAAAGCTTATTTTATACAGGTCTCGTGGTTCCGACATTCATCTGATCCAGCCTCTTTGACTGTCGTCAAACGTTCTCCGAACATTTTTAATACATTGTTTTATACATTGACAAACATTGACAGTTGATTTGGCCACATTCAACAATTTCGCCAATTTGGCGTGCGAGTAATTTGGATTTTTGCGCTGACGGTGCGAAATCTTGATACGCTGCTCCTCTTGTTTCAACGCCATTTCCACCAATGAAGGACAAATGTCAAAATCGAATAATATGTATAATAATAAACACACACATCTTTAAAAGGAGTGATGTACAGGATTTTTGATGCGCTATGAAAACAAATGAGTCAAGTTTAAGGTAACCGGTTTTTGGACAGGCACACTCTTTAAGATCTCTTAGAATCATATTTTTTCTATCCCTTTTCCAATACAAACTTAATTGTTTTGTTCCTTAGCAAACAATTGATAATTTAACCTATATTCGTGGACGTTGACAACGAACAAGCGTTGTCGGAGAGCATAAAATTCGTTTTGTTGAATCGACACATTTTTTGTATTCCTATTGATGTTATTTCTTGGTTTGAATTAAAGTGGTTCATCATAGAAAACAATTATCATTGCATTTTTGAGACTAATAATTATTGTAGTATAATACTGTTTACAAAAATCAAATCCAAGAATAACGAAAGATTGTATGGTTTGTTGAGTATTTAGCGGATAACGCACGCTTTAACGCAAATTTAGTATCATACTTTTTCGTATCATTATATTTTCGAGTATTGTCAAAATCATTCGAGACTTATGAATTTTTTCGATTCTTGCCAAAAATTAATGAATATATCCAACAAACATTCAAAAAATCCAACATTTTTATCGAAATTTGTAATCTTATCAAACTAAACCCTAAACAAAAATGAACAAAATTTGATACAAATCAACTATTTTAATTTAGAGTCGAAAACTTTATTTTGACTGAAGTATTGGGTTTCAGAAAGTTGTTTGCAAAATGGGTACCGCATTCCCTAGAAATGGAACATTGCACCAATTCAAAGGAGCATTTTGAAAATGGCAAATAATCATAAATTGAAGTTTGAATTATTGGAATGTACACCGTATTTAACAGATTTGGCTCCTAGCGACTTCCATCTGTTTTCAGACCTAAAAATATCATGCGTGAATAGCATTTTCCATCAAATGATGACGTCATAACAGCAGAAAGCGTATTTTGAAGTCCTTCCAGATTATCACCTCAGGGATGAAATTTATAAATTGGAGTCTCTTTGGAACAAGTGTATTGATGTTCGAGAAGGCCATACTGGATAATGAAATGTATTTCAAACCGTAAAAATGTATTTTTCTTGTCGAGGCTACGAACTTATTGAACAGCCTAGTATACTATATTTGGAAACATTTGATGTACAGATCCCAACCTTCTATTCTATTCTGCATTTCTCTCTCTCCTCCTCTTTCCTATTTACTTACTTATCCGGCTACTGTAACCGCTAGCCGGTTCTGGCCTGCAGTAATGCATCCCTCTATCCCATTCCTGGTCCTCATCAAACGCCTTCTTCCACTAACTCGATACACCTGCCGTTCTCGCACTGCTTTTAATGCAATTGCGCCATCTCAAACCAGCTTACCATCACCTCTCTGTACCTCTGAACGACCTAAGAAGACTTTTGTGGGCGTGCGTTATTCTCATGACATGACCACTCCATCGAAACCTGGCGAGACGTATACGCTGCACGACAGTGCACCTCGTACAGCGCGTACAACTCGCTATTGTAAGGGCTTTATAATTCTTCTTTCACACGTATTTTCATGCGTATGTGAATACTGGTATGTGGAATATAGAATATAGTTCTACGTAACTCCAGCTTTGACCTTATGTAGGTGAAGTTCGAAGCTACTTCAATTGAGATGTGAAATCAACGAGAAATAGCGTGAGAGTAAGAGACAGATGGGGGAAGGGATAAGTTACATCCAAAAAACATTACGGCACAATAAGCAACAGAGAATAACAATAGCATCCCTGTTGCAGGTCAAGGCCGCTCGGCGGTTGTAGTTACCTGATGAAGAAAAGAATCACATACCAGGACAAAAGGCCAACGAAAACAAAAATGATTGTGCAGAGTCCGCATACACATACCCTATTTTTCCATTTTCCATTTTTGTGTTCCATCAGGACAATGCAATGCCACACACGTCTACAGTGACTCGCCAAAAGCTTCGGGAGCTTGATTGGGAAGTTTTAATACTTCCACTGTATAGTCCGGACCTTGGAAATAACCGTTAAACTGTGAAAACTGTGCGTGCTTATTGTTGCCGAATTTCTTCTGACTTCTTTCTGTGGAGCTATTTGAAGAGTAAGGTGTATGTATGCCAACCAACCGAAGACCATTGAAGAACTGAAAGAACTAACATCACTGCGGAAACAACTGCTATTACGCCCGAAATGTTGTCAAATGCAATGAAAAATGACCAAAAACGGGTCGCTTTTTGTTTGTCTAATGGAGGCGGTAATTTGAAAGATATTGTATTGTATTGTGTAAAGAATGAATGATCAAGAAACGGCATTCTATACCCTAAATAAATTTTGTTCATTTGCCAAAATCAAAACGGCGGAGTTGTTCAACATTTAAATATCTCCTATTGTGATTATGGTGATCCACGAAAGATTTTTTTTTCCATTTGGTTATAAAATAAAAACGGCTTAATATTTTTCGATGCTTGAACATTTATTTGAATGTGTGATTCTTCAATTTTTTTTAATGAGAAACAATTGTGATAAAATATCCACCACAACTGCCTTAGCAGTAGCCCATTCGATGGACCTATTTTTAAAACATTTTCGACTGTCTGTGGTCCTATCCTATAGATTGTCTGTCCTATTTCGGCAATGGCAATATGAATTTCGGTCTTGACGCTGTCAACGAATATCAAATGCCACTAGCCAACCGATATGTGCAGGTTCTAAGCAGCTTCTCTCTATGGTTCGACGATTAGCTAACACTATTTTCGTCACTTTCTCAATGTTTTCATTTGTTGGCGAGCTCGGATATCCGGCACGCTCTATGTCGTTCACATCTTCCACATATACCAAGGTTCAAGATAGCATCGCCATGTGGCACAATAAACATTTGGAATGCGACCGAGCACTTACATAAGTATAGTTTTTCACACAAAGTATGATTCATATTCCTAGATTAATAAATTTTTAGATTGTTAGATTATTAGATTTAGAATTTGTCTTCAAATTTCCAATTTTTCCAACAACCACATCTCGAAGACAACCCAAAGAATGTAGTAAAAAGGAAGCTATCAACACTAAACTAAGTGTAAAAAAATCGTTAACACGCCCGAGTAAATTCAAGAGTCTCCATGTATTTTTGAACAGACTACGTGTGTTTAGTTTAGATGTTTTTCTTTCTATTTTCCTGATAATTGTAACTCCTATATTTTATCTAATAGTTTATCTTTTTTGTTGTTGGTTGATTGAATTTGTTATTTGTATTGGTCAATATACACTTTTTCTTTAAGTAGTTTTTGTATCTGTACAGCAGTCACACTGTTTCTTGCTAACGATATTCTAATTCATTTTCTTCATTTATTTTCATTGCTTTCTGATTGGGATGACACTATGGCTTCCTGCAATAGGATACGACACACTTCCCATAGATTCGATGCAGGGTCTGGAGATCGGTGGAGGCAATACCGTAGGTAACGGTGTGCCAGTAGGCAACCAACAGCAATCTGTCGCAGGAGGAGGTCACACGAGCATGTCCTCCTCGGGACAGCCTACGTCGCCGTACGGAATGGATATGGACGTCGGTGAGATGGACGCTAGCGAACTGAACTTCGATCATCTGGATGTCATGCCATCGCCGCCCCAGGACAACAACCAGGTGGCTGCCTGGTACGATACCGATCTCTGAACACTGCGCCCTTTTGAAATCCAACCCAGCACCAGCATTTGGTTCTATTTGCTGCCAACGCCTCGTTCGCACAAGAAAAGTCGATCTGACACTCGCTGGGCACAGTGAGGCCACATCCACACGTTCCCGCTGGCTAGGGATTATTCACGTATATTAAACAATTTTTGATGCTGATGCATGATTTTGCTTTATATTTGTTGACAAAATGATGTTTTTTTCTTTTAACAACAAAATATTGTAAAACATAGTTTGTCTATTACTTTTTTATAGCGTAATATAAAGCTGCCCAATAAGGTGCATACTACTTCGTCGTCGAAATAGCTTGATTTTGCGCTCGCTATGGTGGTAAATTTTAATTTTATAACAAGCAACAAAAACACATATATTCATTAGATTTAAACAAATGAAAAAAGTAAATCTCACAAATGAAACCACCATCGGTTAAAACGGAAACAGACCGCGAAATTTATTCTTTACTATTATATACATAAGCATTATATACGAACAAGCGCGAACATGTAGGTTATATTATAACATTTTTTGTATTTTTATTTTAGATTGATCGGTTAAATTTTTGCTTCGTTTTGTGCCGTTTAGCGTATACTTTCAATTGCGGTCACGGCTGGCGTAATCGTTTTAAGGTTATCTATCGTTAAACATTCTAAACAATTTTTCAGATTTTTATAATTAAACAATTATTTCGTATTCGTATTTAGTTTCACATTTCGAATTTGAAGATATCCGTTTTTCGTTTTGAAATGTGTTTTTAATCTAAGAAAAACGGACCGGGCCGTATTTATGTTTTAAATCTTTAACTGAACCGAAAAACAAGAAAAATATAGGATACATTTTGCAGAAAAATGCAATTGAATTTTATAAAATAAGTGCTTCCAAGAAATCAGATTGAAATAAAGCGGCCACACCCTCAATGCCCCCAACTCTTTTGTAGAAGAAGCCTTTATCCGACATCCTAATTAAAGCCAACTCCATGAGTAGAATTCGTCTGTTAGAAGCGAGATGTTCTGCTGTACGTTTTCTGTTTTAAAGAATATATATTATGTTATTATCTATTATCTATATATATCAAAGAAAGTCGGCCATGTTGTTCTTCCAATCACTTATAACTCAAGAACGGCTTAACCGACTTGGCTGAAAATTGGTAGGGAGGTAGCGTAGAACCCAGGGCTACATTTAGGAATCTTTTTATACTCCGGCCGCGTCACAATTAAGTCAACAATACGCATTGTTTTTCTTTATACTGAGACAGAGTATCTCACGGTGAGCTCAAGCGCCAGACAGAGAGCGAAACAGCGAGAAATTGTTTAGCAAGTCGTCAGCGAGCCTCTCTCACGAACGCCGAGTAATTTGGCGAATTGTCAGCCAGTGAGAGAGCCTCCACTTATTCTCGCGAACCGCCCCTGCGAGCAATTGTTTATCGACGAAGGCCAGAAAGAGAGCGCAATAGTGAGCAATTGTTTGCTTCTCTTTCAAGCTTCCGCCTCGCTCTTGCGAGCAGTTCGATCGTTTGACAGCTCACGTCTCAGTCCATCGTCGGGACGTTTTAACCGAGGTGTAAACAGTTTGGCATTACAAATTAATTTAACGCTAGTTTTTACGCTTCGTGTGGCCTCCCAGTATCAGTCCATCGCTCACGTCCAACAAATTATCGTGCGTGGAAATAATATTGAATACTTAATTTTAAGTACTGTAAGAAAGGAACATGCGCAGTCCGCTACTCCGCGTCCTACTTTATTGATTGCTCGCTTGCAACTGCCTTCGCCTCGTGCGCTTCCGCTGTCACCTATCGTCCCCTGTGTCAATTCTACCACTGTTCTCATATCCCTCTTGAACCTGGTGAAAATTCTAGCACAATTCCTACACGGCCTTTCCTGATATTAATTTCTACCCGAAAGTGGAAACGGCTTAAGAAGATCTGCAGACACTGATGTTTTTCTAGGCCCTTCTTCATCTTCGACTATCTTCTGTACATCGTATCTATTGTTGGGTTACAGCTTAATGAATCCGTAATATTTCTGCCTTACTTTTTGACCTACTCCGAATTGAGTCCTAGGGATGGCGACAAGATTTCCTAACTTATATTTGCCACACGGTTTTCTACGCAAATTGTAATAACGCCTATTCTCTTGTTGTAATGGTTCAATATTTCGCCGCGTAGAAACTCTTAACTCATCTCTATCTTCCTCAAATTTGCGCTGAATTTCCTGATAATACTAAATCCTCCTTCGCCCGCATCTTCACTCCCAACATAAGCTGGAACGGCGTCCTTCTAATCGCCCTCTGCCAGCTATTGTTCAAGCATTGTTGAACCTCCGCAACGCACTTAAACTACTCATCTGGCTTTCCTAGTGATAGTTTCGTGATCATCGGTATAATCACACGATGCACGCGCTCGACCTGGCCGTTCCCTCCAGGAATCCCTGTCGTGATCGTATGTATCAGGCGTACAAATAGAAAACCGCCGTTTTTTCTCATGATTTGAGGCTTTATTGTAAAAAACTCCTTACAAACTCATTCTTCAAAGTAATTGCCATTGTTAGCCACAACTTTTTCCCACAATTTGGGCAGCTTTTGAATTCCTCGTCGGAAAAATTGTTCATCTTTCGACGCGATCCATGCATCGATCCAATTTTTGGTGTCCTCGACAGAACGGAAGCGCTGCTCGGTCGGTATGTGCCATTTCAATGTTTCCAGGTATGTTTTCACGACTTTGGAAACATGTGGTCGAGCGTTGTCATGAAGAAGGATAACTTTGTCGTGTCTTTTTGAATATTGTGGGCGTTTTTCCTTCAACGCTCGACTCAGCCGCATTAGTTGTGTCCGATACAGGGCCCCTGTAATGGTTTCGCCTGGTTGCAATAATTCGTAATAGACAACGCCGAGCTGGTCCAATCAAATTCAGAGCATCAGCTTCGAGCCATGAATGTTCGGTTTAGCTGTAGATGTTGATGCATGGCCGGGAAGCCCCATGATTTTTTACGCTTTGGGTTATCATAGTATATCCACTTTTCATCCCCGGTCACGATGCGATGTAAAAAACCTTTTCTTTTTTGCCGTTCAAAGAGTTGCTCGCAAATGAAAAGGCTCCGTTTGATGTCCCTCGGCTTCAACTCGTGCGGCACCCATTATCCTAGTTTCTGGATCATTCCTAGGGCTTTTGGCCGATGCGATATTGCTTGTTGCGTCACACCCAATAAGTCTGCAAGTTCCTGTTGCGTTCGACAAGCATCTTCTTCCAGCAAAGTTTTCAATTCGTCATCTTCGAACTTTTTCACCGGTCCGGGAAGCTCCTTGTCTTGCACGTCATAATCGCCGTATTTGAACTTGCAAAACCACTCCCGACACGTTCTTGCACTAATGCAGGCTTCACCATAAGCTTCTACTATCATTCGATGTGTTTCAGCTGCATTTTTTTAGCATGAAACGCAAAAAGCAACACTTCCCGCAAATGGCACTTGTTCGGCTCAAATTTCGTCATTTTCGCACATGAATAAGACAAAGCAGAGTGAAAATAAACTAACGAGGTTTTGTGGAGTTGTACACAGATGCCTCAACTGTCATTGCCAGGGTTTTGCATATTTTGATCGTTTAATTTGCAGCTGCTAGCGCCGCTATGGGAAAACGGCGGTTTTCTATTTGTACGCCTGATAGCTCTATCAATTCGTCTTCGCAATACTGATTAAACGAATTGGACGTAAATCCGGCGCCTCGATCGCATATAATACGTCTTGGGTTGCCAAACGTACTCGATATTATTCACCATTTTTTTACACACAAATTTCGTGAATGCGTCAATAACCGTAAGTACATAACTGTACGATTTCCTTGTTGACGGCATCGGTCCTTAGTGATCGGTATGAAACGTGTCGAACGGAGCGTCACGGAGGTATGGGGTGTAGTTCGCCTTCCGCCTTACTCCTCTTATTCTCACTAACGATGCACTTTACACACATGGCTATGCAACGCCTTATCTTATCGTGTAACGCAGGAATAAAATATTCGTCGTCTAATTTTTCCTTCATCTTCTTCACCCCAAAAGCCCTTGTTCATGGGTGCACCTAATAATTTCTTTTTCCATCGACTCCGGAACACAGTCGTCGTAATTCGCCGTCTTCTTTGTCATTGTAAAGCGCATACCCTGAATTCGAGCACCCTCGTTCACGTATCTTCGTGTTTAGTTCCTTCATTCGGTCATCCCCATCTTGCGCAATACGTAAAAGCCTTACTGCGGGTACACACGATGCGTAACGTAACAAGTTTGACGTTAACGATTAATGCCAAACTGCTGCGCTTCTATCAAAACGTATATGTTTTGGCCGAGGCGTAAACAGTTTGGCATTAATCGTTAACGTCAAACTTGTTACGTTACGCATCGTATGTCCCTGCAGTCACAATCAGTAATGATTCTAAACGTACGTCCTAACAGATAACATTTGAACTTCTTTACCGCCTCAACAACAGCTAATGCTTCTAATTCGAAAGAATGATATCTCTTCTCGGCGTCATTGGTCAGACAACTGTAGTAGTAGCATGGATGCATCCTGCCGTCGTCTTTGGCACGTTGCATCAATATACCGGCCAGTGCCATCTTACTAGCGTCGGTATGTACTTCGATGTCGCCTTCGGCCTGAATGATTTGCAAAACTGGATAACTCATTAGAGCCTCTTTGACTCTTTACGCCTCGTCCACAGAATGAATTCTCTACAGGTTTTTTTTTATATGCTAGCGTCCACACTAGCAGCTGTTGGGCGAAAAATTCTGTGAGCTCCAGTGAGTGAAAGGACACCACAGTGAACAGTTTTGAGAGCCCGAGGCTGCCCCTCTGCCTGCGACGCGGCGGAGGAAGGACGAGGCGAGTGAGATCGAACGCCTCTCTGCCTGCGACGAGGCCGGGAGAGGGCGATCTCGCAGCGCACGAAGTGAGCATGAGACGCGTTCGTTGGTTGCCGGGGAAAGAGCGGAAGAAATCCCCGTGAGTTTTGAAATCGACGTGAGTTTGCAGGTGGAAGACGAACGTTGGAGAGAAAGAAAAAGGAATAGAAATAACAGAGATGGCAGGATCGGGGCAAAGTTCCGAGGGTCCGACAGTCTGTCTTTAACTTTTGTTGTGGACTTAGGCGAATCGGGACGAAACCTCTGCCTCTGTTTTTTCTAAGTGTCAAGTGTAAAGTACCAAGTGCTTGTGCTTCTCTGTCGATCACGGGTGATCCTGATAGAAATAATCCAGGTAAGTTTATTGGACAGTATTCAGTGACACCCAAATAATGTTGAAATGTTTTCGCTTTGCTCGTTTCAGATGTCCGACTAAACTGGGATGCAAAGGATTCCAATGCAAATGCAATGCTATGCATTTTACAGCGTGTCTAAGGCGTCCAAGGCAGCTACGCACCAAATTGTGAACGAACCGCTAGTGGAGTGAAGAGTGTACGCGAACCGAAAAAAGAGAGAGAAAATATACCGAAATATACCGACCAAATACGAACTGTTTCATTTTGGCTAGGGGGAATATGGGAGAAAGAAGACGAAAAAAGCGAGGGAACACACAGGTGAGAGACAAGGGGCCGCTCGGTGAGAGAATTCAATCCACTGCTCACTCCTTGGACCTAACCACTGCTCAGAGCGATTCCCCCATATAAAGCTATATGGCAAAAAGTCTTCGAAGCAGCGGATGAGAAGCGTATGAGCTGTGGATCAGCTGTGGAATTTGAAGTGAGAAGAGCGAAATTGTTCACTGGGAAGTAAGGACGCTCACTCCATACATTTTACCGGTAAAAGATTCACAGAACTCAGCTTACTCCGGTAAAACCGCCATACTGAGAGGGGGCATCTCACGAGTCGACTTTGCCCCGATCTCGCTATCTCTGTTATTTCTATTCCTTTTTCTTCCTCTCCAACGTTCGTCTTTCACCTGCAAACTCACGGCGATTTCAAAGCTCACGGGGATTTCTTCCGCTCTTTCCCCGGCAACCAACGAACGCGTCTCATGCTCACTTCGTGCGCTGCGAGATCGCCCTCCCCCGGCCTCGTCGCAGGCAGAGGGGCGTTCGATCTCACTCATCTCAGCCTTCCTCCGCCGCGTCGCAGGCAGAGGGGCAGTCTCGGGCTCTCAAAACTGTTCACTGGGCATCATGAAACTCGTACTCGTACTCAAATTTGACAAACGGATTTCCGTCAACTTTTTGCTACGGAAAGAGCAGCTCTGTTAGGATGTCTTTGATTTTATCAATTAGTTTGTATTGTTTATGCTTCGCAGGGATAACTGGGTAGGCCGAAAGGATACTGGTGGGTTTTTTTTTCATTCATGTGGTAGCTAATTACCCCGTAAAGAAACTAATTAGCCCGGAAGAAAGAAGGGCAAGGGTAGGTAAGTGTTTTGTATTCCTGTGGTTACCGCAGTCCCGAATAGGCCGGAAAGATAAGGGTAATTTTTTTATTCATGTTGCTACAGCAGTTGCAAATAGGCTGAAGAGATTCGGGTAAGTTTGTTTCTATTTCGGAAAGTATAGTCAAAAACATTTCCCTTGAGATGCGAAAATTTTTCTTGAACCAGCAACAAGATTATTACATGAATGAAAAATCGATTGATCATTTTCGATTTTGGGCACACTTACCCTGGTGATGAAAAATTCAGTGGGTCGGATTTACATTGCAATATTTTGTGATGAATCGTTATATTTTCAGTTTCTTCGCTATCACTGTCGCTATCGAAAACGCAATACGCGGAAATCATCTTAAAATTTCAGAAATATAATAGCAAGAATCGTACGCACATCTGAACTGCTATCTGTGTACGTGTATCTGTGTGTGCAATATTTACAAAAATGCACCAGCATGGCAGTTCGTACTCGAAGAGCTTGACAAGCTTTCACATTTAAGCTTTTTAGCACATTTGAGCACATTTAGCACTCGGAGCTTCTCTAATTGAAAACCGTGATCCCGGCCATCGAGTTCGACAATCGAGAACGAGAAGTTCACTCGAATCCACCGTACGAGTTCTGTAATAGGGCCGGTTATCCGTGATTTAGGTGTAACACTGGACGTGAAGCTGAAGCTTAACTTGCACATCGAGGATTTAATCAAGCGTGCGTACAGAATGTTAAGGTTTCTTAATCGTATGAGTTCAGAGTTCTATCAACCAACACTCCTGTTTTGTCTTAATTCAACTGTTCCTGTCCGATGTTTGAGACGACGACCTAACCTTGAACTAAGAAATGATGCGCGGTCATCCCTCACCGGGCATAATGACCCATTGCTTTCTTTAAGTCGTACTTATAACAATTACTCGTCGCTTCTTAGTCTCGCGATGTTTATGCCTTCATGTCTTTATGGTAAATGTTTTGTCCTCGTTACTGCCGTCCGGATGTCCCATTCGAGAAGCAACAATACTCTGGCAATCGACGATGGTTTTGAATCCGATGAAATGGATGAGCTTAATGGTGGTGTCAGAAGCGGTTTGCGCTCCGTCAGCACACTCAGCTCGTTGAATTCGCGTTCTTCGGCCAGATTCCCACTGCTCAGTTTCGTACCACCAGCGTTGACGTATTCGATGAGACTCGACAATACCGATTCACGATGTTTTCCTTCAAGTTCGATTTTTCGTGCACTGGTGGACGTTGGTTTCAATTTTCCTCCATTCAAAGAATCCGTTCCGTGTGTAATTTCCGGCCTGATGTCTACAAAAGTTTAAGATCACAAAGTTAGAATTATGAGACGACCTTGCTTTTACTAACCATACCCGTGAAAGATTTTACATAGCATTCTATGATTCTTGGATTACCAATCTTTCACTGTCAGTTGCTGCGCCAATTGTCCTCATTCAATTCCAAGTCGTCCAGACCCTGGACCTGGACCGCTTTGGCATCCGCGTCGTCAGCGCGCCGATGATCCGAAAGCTCGTGGCTCCTTGGGTCCCTACCTGTACCCATTTGTCATAAATTATACACGTCGAACCAATCATAGGGAAATACAGTCATTAAAAGAATAAAAAGAATAAAAGAATAAAAGAAAGTTGATGAACTGTCAGCGTTTGAACCGGAATTCAAACGTGCATTGACATCGCCAAATAATAATTGATTAATGTATTGATCAATTGTATGAAGTATAGTTACGGACAGTGTCGCTCCACGTCAGCAAATCCCACGATCGGCACAACCGGCACCCACCAGTAATTTCGCGACAGCAGCGGCCACGCGAAATCAACAACAGGATCAGGTGTCGTCGTGAACAACAACCATGAGAAGAAAGCGCAGACGGTGCCGCCCCATGGCAGCAAACCCCATGATCCGAGAACAACAACCGTCTAGACGCAACGCAGCAATTTCGCGCCAGTAGCCACGCCACGCGCGCGCGCCCACGCGAAATCAACAACGGTTACGATCGGGCAGCGGAAGCAGACGAAACCCGATCGCGCTAGAACCGCAAGACTCCGTAGGTCGTCCACAAGAAGTTCGTCCAGCTAGGGCCAGTTAGGACAAGACAGGGACTAGTTAGTTCGCATCCATCTCTCGACGAGTTCAGTTCAGTTCAGCTCAAACCAGTCGCACTTCGCGTACGATCCATTCCTTTTAAAATTAAATACAGTTTTTTGTAAATCACCCCAAGGGGCGAATAACATAAGTGTATACCATGACTATCCGACCAACGGAAAATACGCTTTTCGCATACAATATTCTTATTTATTTCAAATAACAATAATAGTAACATATTCATCATAAATACGACCCACTCCGTTCAAACGAAAAAATTTAAGATAGAAAAACAGATTCATCCTTCTGTTACTAAATATTTACATGATAACATGATTTTTACATGATACTAATAGTGTGATTGTAATCTGCCAGAGGAAGTTCTTAGATCCATCTTATCCGAAACGCCAGAGGTTTTTCGTACTAGAATATTCATACAATCGATCGTTACATACAGTATATCCAGTACAGGGCATCATTACCCCCAATGGAACCATTTTTAATGATGGATTGTTAAAAGAAAAACAGATACAGAGCGATGATACAGGCGTTCATGGTTCGCAAGCTTTGATTTGCAAGTTTTTTTTATATCTCAATAGCTTATTAATTGTAAACATAATTTTCTATTATGTGTATGTCGTTTATTTTGTTCCAAATTAGAGAACAGCTTTGATTTAGTTCTCTTCTATTTTCAACTCATTCCTATATTATGTTGATTAGTCTTTTCATTCATGCAAACGTATTCTCACTTTGGATATCGATTGTTACCGATAGTCATCTTACGCTAAATTACAATATTACATTAGTAATTACAATTAATTAATGCTGTGCTACTAATGCTGTAGTATTACTTTACATTATTTTCAATGGCTAACTTAAATGCTTACAAAATATGAAAAGTAGAGAATAACTTGGGGCAAACGCAGCAAAAAAAAAAATAAACAATGCAAATATAGTCACATCTCTTTGAATCGACTACCTCTCATCAGCTACCACACATCAAAATTAAACAACAATGAAGAATGAACATAATGTTGAGTATGTTGTAAAGGGAGGAGGTCTCCCCTTGACCCAGGAGAAGAAAATAACTAACAATGTTCTTTCCTTTCTTTATACTTTTTTTAAACATAGTTTCACTGCCAATGCTTATAAAAAAGTTTCAAAACTTTACCCAATTTAGTCATACAATTCTCTAATGCGCAAAACTATGAGATGACTGTGATGCAGTAGGTCTTGCTTCATTTTTTTACGAACTCGAAGAAGTTCATGGATACAAGTAATAGTTATCACAATTAATTAGGCATACAACCTGATCATTTGCCTGTGCTTGGTCAACTGCAAACTCCTAGTCTCGCGTTTCCGTTAACTAACGACGGTGGACGGGAGCAACTGTACTATCGCAAAAAGACTCGACAATCGCATCGTGTACAGCAGCCTCTTTAAAATCAATTAACGCTTTCGCCATCATAATCAATCAGCTTTTGCCACCTCGGTCGTAACAGTACGACGATAGTTATCAATATCAACTCTAAATCCACAAAATCTAAATGCGCCTACAACACACCGAATAAGGATGCAGTTGTGCTATATTTGTCGCAAATTGTTTTTAACGAGGCTAGTGCCCACGGCTTGGTTATTCCCCCGTCATTCTATTACGCAATTTCTTCTTCTTTTGAAAGCTTGTAAGCATCTTCGAGCTTATCATATTTGCCAGTGATCGTATTTCCCACACCACATCAGTCTTTACCTTTTGGTATCATCGAGAAGAAAACCAAATACACCCGACCGTAAGCAGTGGTCTACAACGAATCACGATGCCACACCCAATTGTGTTTGGTGTGGGCGAAGCGGTGCGACAACCATTGTGACTCCAAGAGATTGAAGCGATCCTCGCTTAGATATAGCGGCTTCCCTCGTCTAAAAAAATTAAAAGAATATCCATGTATTAATGTAAAAGAATATCCATGTACGGTTAATATGCTTAAGATCAGGTACGCATTGTACGCACTTAAGGTCACGATCTTCTTCATCATAATCATCTAGATACAGTGAACCCCAAAGACACGCTCGATGCCCGCGAATAATAATGATATAGGTAGACGTTATCACGAGGAATATGCCCGTACCGGCGCCACAGCTTATTGAGTGCTATATAAGAAGTAGATAGTTATCAGTAGATGCGAAAATTCCACTTCTCAACCTTTAAGGGCCTGGTATCAAATCTACTTACTCGAACAGCTTCGCAGCAGTCTTGTTCCTTACAGCAAGTCTGTTTAATGCACACAATCGTACCGCACAGTAGACAGATGGAGCTTTCTTTAGGTACATTCTGACACTTTTGACAAGGCTGCTCGTGATAATACTGTGTATAAAAAGTTAAGTGAAGAAAACGGAAACGTTAAAGAAACCTCCAATGTTCTAGTGTGGTAACGGTTTAGTCCTTACTGTAAACAACCGCTCGTATTCACGTGGCAGACCGAGCAACTTTGGCTGGCACCATTCGATATGCTGGCTAACGATAAGAGAGCGAGTAGACTCGTAGGTCGGTCGCAGATTGCGCAGCTGATCACACCAGTTCTTCGGTAGCAAAAGCTCAGTCCCAGGCAGAAAGCAGAGCGCTTTACTGGCGTTAAAATTATCCCAGTCCATAGAAACCGTCACTAAATCGAGGTAGTAGATGAGTCGGGCAAACTCCAGGTGCGGTCCGGCAATGACCGGTAACTCTTTATGGTAAATATGATGATGTAGAAGAGCGGCAACACGCAAGAATGGCAGACAAAGGTGTTGCAGACGTGTTTCAATTCTACCGAGATCGATACGGGAGGTAGACCCGTTGTCTTTTGAAGACGTAGCAGCTGTTCCATCGAGTGTGCAACATACGGCACCGGAATGGGTGGCTAATGTATGCGAAGCAGTGGCAGCGGCAGTGGTGACGGCAGCAGCAGCAGCAGAATCCGCCATCAGAATGCTGTCGCTTCGAATATACTTACAGCGGTCGAGATGATTCAAAATGAAGGCCATTGCAACACCGATGTGTGAGACACCTTTCTCGTGGACTGCCATTTCTGGCCCGGTACCATAACAAGCTATTAGCTCCTCGCATTCGTCATCGGTAAGGTGTGTGCATAACTGCAGCACCACTTGATAGTACAACAAGTTGTATAGCACTTTTACGATGCACGTAAAATATGCTAATAAAACAAGCAGAATAATCGAATTAATTCATCAATATTATAACAAATAATCTCGAATCAACCACTTACCTTCATCGAGATGCAATGGTGCGAGCAAAATAAACTTTAGCATGAGCGCTGTTGGATCGCTTATTAAATCAGGAATCGTTTCTACATCGCCTGCATTACTAACAGCGGTTGCTGCGGTTGATTTTTCACTACAGTCTTCCGTGAAGTATACATTTTCGCCACAATGCAAGGGGTTTTGCGCGACATCATCATCATCATCATCATCATCATCATCATCATCATCATCATCATCAT
>NW_026684271.1:91271-120684 GCF_943735745.2 Anopheles bellator | reverse complement strand
ATCATTATCATTATCATTATCATTATCATTATCATTATCATTATCATTAACGTTAACATTATCATCACTAGTAAAAGTGATAATGTCTTTTACTGGAACAATAGCCATCATAAGCGAAGAAGCAGTGTTAAAAGAGGATGACATAGATCCACGTTGTAAACTTGTTGAAAATGTCGGTGATGAACTGCTAAAATCACAAACATCGTTTGAGCTGCTTTTGTTGTTAGTCCCGGACGTTGTTGCTTCCTTGTCCACACCGTAGCCGAGTTGGATGCCTGCTAGGCGCGACCACGAGTGCCATGGCCAGTCGTCACCTAGTTTAAATCGGATTGGCCAATCATCGTTGATCATCCAGCGAACGTGCAGCGACAAGACATGTAGTAATGGTACTATACAGTCACGCTTGGGTTTGAACCTAATGTTCTCCTTGCTGCAAAGAGAACCGCCTCGCTGGATGATTTCAGCCTCAAGGTTAGTACGAGCGATAGAGACGACGAACGAGAACAAACTGTGCCGTGTTACCGGAAACTTCTTAATATTGCGCTGCGTACAGGCGGTGATATTGCCCATAGCACGACCCATCGCCTCGCAAAACTTGCTCGCAATCGTTGCACGCTTGTTTTCCTGAAATAGACGGATTAAATCAAGCACGAGCGTCGCGTGAGTTGGTGTCGGTGTACGGATCAGTGTGGCCGGCCGGTCTAGGGCTGGACTGAGAGGTAAAACAGAGTTTGCAAGTTGGCGACACACTGGACAGAAGAATTCGCCCATTTCCACGTTCAAGTTGTTAGGGCTACGTGGTGTGTGTAGTGATTTTAGGTACGAGTCTTGGCAAGATAGGTGCACATGGTGACCGCACGATTGAATGTATACCCCACCCTCCCAACCGACGTTGTGCGACAAAAACCATGACGTTTGGCCGAACTTCCACTGCAGCAAGTCGACACGCTTACTAAACTCGCCTGCCAAAGTAACATTTCTTTGAAGCTTGACACTATCTTCTGAGCAGAGTGGCAGAACAAAACGATCGTTCGTGTTCCGCCGGTGCCCCATTACGCTAGTTGTTTCCACCAGTACCACTAGTCCGATCGGATTCGACTCCGTGCTCGGGCCGGATGTGTTACAGATTATGCAGTCGTACTCCGTTTCGCGCAGTAGTTGAGCTTGCCGCTGTAGCTCGGCCTCCGCCGCTTCCACCTCATCCACATCCTCTTCCTCTTCGTCTTCAAAGCAATCCATACTTGACGGATCGCCTCCCATCGATGTCATTGCTAGTAACATGAAACGCTTTTGGCGATTAGCAAATTCTTCCATCATTTTCTTCTGGCGCTCTTTCGCTCGCTTTGTTCTTTCCTCTTTCTCCCTAGCCTCACGTGCCTTTTGCTCTGCTTGGCGCTCTCTTTGGTTTGGCCACAACTCCCTCCGAACCTCATCGATACGCGCTGCACAGCTTGCATCAAGTGCAGCGATTTTTCGTAATAGACTTCCAATGAAAAACGGCCCGTCACCGATACGTGATTCATAGGCACGACCGGGCCAACCACCATCACGACACGGTGTTGATGTTCGGTCACTACAACTACCCAACTCACTTTGGTCCATTCGTTGCTGCTGTTGGATACTTTTTACGTCTCCAGTATTATCATTACTTGCTTTTCTGCTTCTGTCGTTTCCTTCGTTAGCACCGTGACCATCGGAATCTGCAATCCCAGACGAAGGCTCGTCTTCATCTAATTCCATCGCCTGACTATCACTAATCGTCGCCACGGATACCGCTATTTGTGGCTGCTGTTGCTCATCGCCCAAGTCAGTTTTCTTCTCTGTTTCATCGTCAAGCGAGAAGCTGTCAAGCGCTCCACTTAACTGGGAGTGTAGCTTCAGCAGCAGTGAGATGATTGATTCCTCCATCAATACAGTACCGTTATCGTTGGGACAATTTGCATCTAGTATATCACCATCGCTCGGGGTCATCTCCGACCCGATGTCTGATCTACCACGGTTTAAACTACGTGGTTTAAAGCGCATCCAGTGTTGCGGATGCCTTCTTAAATTACCAGGTTCCGAAATTCCACTTGTACCGCCAACGTCGCCTGAAACAGTTGTAGATGTTCCATGCGAATCGCTGATGGGGTGGTGATTGTAATGTTGAGGTGTCTGCTGTTGTAGCGATTCTGGGCTCTGCTGTGGCTGTTGAAGGGGCGGCTGTTGACTTCGAGAACCGGCTGCGTGATGGTGGTTGGTAATTGTATGATACAGTCGGTGATGGTGATGCATATGATGATAATAATGATGCTGGTGACGATCAGTTGGAGCCACGGCTGTCGTTGAGGAGATCGTTGCTGCGGTCATTGATGCAGATGGATAGTAGTTCTGCAATAGATTCTGCGGCGTTGCTGGTGCTGTTGGCCTAATCATGATCGAGCTGCCAGGAGCAGTAGCAATTGGTCTTCCACTATCCGTCACTACCTCATCACTATTAGCACCAGCCAGACCTGTCGAGCTCATGATTGCTCCTACTTCGATCCTATTAGTTACCGTGACAGGTTGGACACGATTGAATGGCAGAAGTATGCCATCACCACCATTATTGCTACTGTCGCTGCCCGTCGCTACGGTCTGTAACCTTTCGCTAACTGAACCGAAAACATTCGGCGAGGTGCGAGATCGAGGATATGCTATCTCTTGCCCAATCCTGGTTACTCCGTGGCCGCTATCACCACCATCCCCACCGGCATTTGAAGTTGTCGGTACAAGCTCATGCCTTATCACCAGCTCCATGCGGGTCGTTCCCTCCTCCCCCACGTTAAACTGGCGGACTTGAGTAGGATTCAAGTGAATGAGCGTGCCAGCCATGGGACTGGTACCAATTTCACCATCTTCACTATCTGCCTGGTGGTGCGGAGAGGGATGCAAAGGTGTTCGACGGTGGTGGAGATGGTGATGATGGTTCCGAAGATGCTGCTGCTGTCGAAGATGACTTTGAATGGCGTAATGACGATTGTTGCTATTGTTATTGTCGATTATGATGTGGCTATTGCTGTCGGCGCTACTCGTATTGTTGTTAGTGTACGAGGTGGTACTCCTTATCAGTGTCCCTTGAGAAGCAATAGAAGCTATGTTCGCATTAGTAACCGCTTCCTCCACGTCTTCAACAACGTTGTCCGTATGGTGGTTGTAGCGACCGTCATTGCCGACATCGCCCGCGATATCATCATTAATCGTTAGCTCTCGTGCCGCAGGACGTTCGACACGTACATCATCGTCCATTGCATCGCCATCCTCGTCCATTACGTGGTATAGCATGTTCTCTTTCCCTATCAAATCATCGTCGCGACGCCCCGGTATCCTTCGTCGTTCGTGCTGATCCGTAGATAAGTTTGGCCTACTATTCCCTGCGTTTCTTGTCATCCCTTGCTCATTTTCGTCTACCTCCACTTCATTACCATCATCGTCGTTGTCATCTTGTTCGACGAGCATATGGGAACTGGTAGAGGACACAAAGGTTGCATGGCGCACTGGAATAAGCAATCTATTATCGGTTATCGTTAGATCCCGTGTACATTGGACTTCGTCAACTCTTCCGATCTCTCGGGGCGGCACCAGTGTACTCGTACTAATCATTGTGCGGCATTCTTCTATGGTGTCGCTAGGGCCAACGTCGTCATGCCGCCCAAAATGAGTGCCCGACTCAACCATCGTTGACTGTTGATGCTCCCTAGAACTAGCATCAGTTTGAACGCAAGGGTAAGTGGACATAGCATCTGAAATACTCCCGATCATCATAAGTGTTTCGTCTTCTGATAGATCCCACTCAACGTCGCTATCGAATGCAGGTGATCCAGTGTCGCTCGGCTTGTGATAGGAAACAGGCGAGCGCCTAATGACGGGCAGTAGAGAGATGCGATTGACTGTCATTTTGAGGTTGTCACTTAGGCAATTGCTTGGATAGCAGCTGAGCAGATTCGGCACTGAACAGGCGTAAGTAGATATCGGAACTTCATTGACGTTAGTAGAGCGATTCTTAAGGCTTCCTTCACGGACCACACCTTCATTACACCCAGCAATACAGCTACTAGTAGCTCTATCGGTAGCACCAGGTAAAACGCTGTTCGTGGTGTTGCTGGAATCACCAATCGTGCATCCGCCACTCACATATGTCGCATCACCGACCGTCGATCGGCTAGTGGTAGCATCGCCTCCAACTGCCCCTGCTTTGCTGACGGCCATTTCGAGCAAAAATACAGCAAGAGCGAGCATATGCTCTGACACGTTGTGTGTGTGGACTGCTCGGTAGAAAATAGCTAGAATGGTGGCGTGAAAGATTCGCGAACAAAGTACCACCCCCGGATCGCTGTAGGCAGGCCCGCATGGACTTGGCAAGCGGAAGGGAGGCCAAAGATTACCACTTGCCGGCATCTTTCCTGTCTGCTTTACGTAAGCTCCGAATCGATCGAGTGAGTTCTGAAAATCACGCCGGTGAACGGCTCGTAGCAGTACATGCAGTGGGTCGTAGTACCGCTCCCAGACCTCCGGTACCGGCATGAACAAGCCCTGTTCGAGATTTTCAGAACCGACCAGCGGTGGTCGGTAAATCGACAACTGCTTCAGATAACGCTCGAAGTTGCGAGCATGCGCGTTGCCACTGCGTTCAGGCATCAGCTCCAACAGCTGGCTGTGAGTTTTGTCACCAGTCGCGAGAAGCGCTCCGATTTCTATGATGCACTGCGTTGTTTCGTCATTACCGAGGTTGACACGAGAGGTGATGAGCGTAGCGAAAAATGTTAGTAGCCCCTCGAGCATAGAGTCCTGCTCCATTTCGGGAGGTGTGCTCAGAAGACTCATGCCGATCCAGTCTTCAATTCCAAACATTGTGATGCACTCTCTGACAAACAGGTTCGGAGGCAACTGAGTTGAGCAGATTTGCAGGAAGAACAAGTCCATGTCGACCATCGAGTTGCAGAAATTTGCCTGTATGTACGTCATCGCCTGGCCTTTGATTTGCAGGCCGTTCCGCACCCACACACCAGACAAAATCTCATAGAAAAGGCTCTGAAAGATAGAGAAACATAGGTTAGATCTTGATTTGAAAGGTTGAATAATACGCAACTTGCAAATCACAAGAATTCACTTATATAGTGCACGAAAAATAAATCTATTGACATTCCAATGGGTGGCTTGGGCAATCTGTATCTCACGTACTATTAATTAATCTTATAATTCGAAAACTAAGTAACTTCTTCTTTGGCATTGATTTGGCAAGTGTATTCTTATCCGGGAATTACAACCACCGAGCGGTCTGGCTCTGCAACAGAGACTACGTTAATCTATGTTGATTTAAGATTTTTTTAAATATTGCTTTTACTCCATTGATTTCATTGTCGTAATTCCTTAGGTATTCAGGTGAAATTTTATACTATTCAACAACCATCCTTTTTTCGGAGTAGAGAAAAATCGACGATGAGCCAAGACACGTGCACAGTAAAACAGCTGTAAAAAATTAACTGATTACTCAAAATGGTCGAACTTTTCACCGTAAGCAACCTAACGCCATTATGAAAATCGCCAATGTAAAAAAACGAAAATCGGATGAGCGGGATCGGGCATGGGAATTTAATGTGTGAGAATTGTTTATAGATCATATATTGATTAGTCGTTTTTAGTTTTTTAAATCTGATAACAACTGAGCGGCCCGTATTTGTAGTCGTTTTTAGTTGTTGAATAGTATAAAAAATCGGATATACGTAGCCCAGGGAAATGCAAATGTCGCAAATTTTTGAACAGCTCTCGTACACGGGTACGGGTGTTACTTCGGCCATGACTTAGCGAATGCCAAAATGATCCAAAGTTGCGTGAGTTAACTCATGCCAGTTAACTCATGTCTGATCAGCTCGGCGACCAACGATAGACTGACTACCTGTCCTTCGGTGGATCTGCCTTCGATGGTGGACGGTCCTTCGATGGATCTGCTGGATCACAGGAACAGGTATAAATAGGAGCAAATTTAGAATAAAGATCACTCTTTGTCAAACCACCAAACGAGTCGTACTTCAAAACGATTTGGGGCTTTGCTTTTCAGCGAAGCACTAAAATTCGTTAACTGGCGCCCGAATAGGGACCGCTTAATACCTGGTGAAGAAGTGATAAAAGTGAGGCGCTAAGGCCATAACCGGCCAACGAAACCGCACGAGTCTCTTCAAGCCTGCACTTTGAGAACATCCGTTCCGAAGGACGCCGAGGGCCCCCAGTAGGACATCCAAAAAGGACCATCCCGGAGCATCAAGCAGCACACCGAAAAAAAAAGCGGCCAGAAACAACCAAAACGTTAACCGGCATCCCGCATTGGCATCCCGCATCGGCATCCCGCACCGGCATCACGCACCAGCATCACGCATCGGCATCCCGCACCGGCATCACGCACCGGCATCACGCATCGGCAGCCCGTACCGGCATTCCGAATCGGCATCGGTCCGGTCCTATCCCCGTGGGCATCACGTGATATACCTGCGAGTCATCAACGTGTGAGTACCCAGCGTGTGCTAGAACGTTTCGTCAGTGTGTGTAAATCGAAGTTATATGATAAACGATAGGAGGAACAAGCGGTATAAAGTGTTTGCCAATAATAGAATGACGACTCCATCTGTCGCTACCGGCATGGATTACGACGAGTTCATGAGAATAGGGAAAGTTCCTGATTTTGTTCGTGATTTACCGACGTTCGATGGAAACCCGAACGAGTTAATGGCCTGGTTATTAGAAGTAGAAAAAGTTCTACACATGTACGCCAGGGTGCCTAGAGATTCGGTTTTGTATCACGTGTTAGAAGGAACTATTAGGAGAAAAATTAAAGGTGAAGCAGCGGATGTTTTAAATACCAATGGAGTCCCAGTAGATTGGGAATCTATTAAAAGCATTCTGTTGTTATATTATAAAGACAAAAGAGAGCTAAAAACACTCGATCATGAACTAACAGGAGTCACCAAAAAACCGACCGAGTCCTTAAGTAGTTATTTCAGTAGGGTAAATGACTTACAAAGCGCAATAGTCTCGCAAATTTATACAGACCCGAAATATGCGACTAACGCCGAAGCGCATGCTTCTTATTTTCGGGAGAAGGCCTTAGACTGTTTTATAAGGGGTCTTGAAAGTCCTCTTTGCTTCCTTCTAAAAAATAACAATCCGAAAACCTTACAGGCCGCATATAACTACTGCTTAGAATATTGCAATATGACCATGAGAACAGCACCTTTCAAAGGTGAACCACGAAACAATCATGTACCTAAACCTAGAGACCTCAATCAGGATCATAGAAATAACTTAATGCACAATAGACCTCCCGCGCCGAGAAATCCACAATATGTTCCACCACAGAATAGTCAGCCTAGACATTTTTATGCTCCACAGAATAGTCAGCATAGACATTTTTATGCTCCACAGAATAGTCAGCCTAGACATTTTTACGCTCCACAGAATAGTCAGCCTAGACACTTCTATGTTCCACAGAATCCATAGCCTCAAGCCAACCATTATTACTCTGAACCGATGGAAGTTGATCCATCTTTACGATCGAACGCAGTTAATTACGCAACTCGTCCAGATTTTGATAGAAAAAGACCTCGACCTTCGTCTTCGCAGCATAGGCAAACTTATGCGGTGGAAGACCCATTAGAATACGTCCAAACAGCACCACCATTAAATGAAACAGACTTCATGAAACATGAAAACCCAGGACCAAACTACGAAGGAGAAAATAATTTTTTAGAGTGGGCCGCAAAATGGTAAAACCGTTTCTCCCATATATAATTTTGCGGACTACGCAGGGAGAATACCCTTTTTTGATTGATAGTGGATCCAATATCAATATTATTTGCACAAAACTAGCATTCACATACAAAAGAGCTAAAGCATATAAATTCGAAGCCAATAATATCAAAAGTGCCAATGGTAATTTCAATGCCAACTCAGCTATAGACATATCATTTTTCGAACCCAAATGCATGATGAAATTTCAGTTTTTAATAAGGGATTTCCACAACTTTTTCTATGGTATAATAGGTACCACTATTCTGCAAGCCTTAGCAGCAAAAATGTGTTTCGAGAAAAATATTCTCACTATAATAACAGACCAAGGCACAGCTTTTCCAATACCTTTTCAAATATATGTGGCTCAAGACAATAACAACTTGATTGATTATAGATTAGATCACTTATGTAATGAAGCCGCAGAACAGCTAAAGGGTGTCGTAAATAAAAATAAGGATGTCTTCTACGAGCCAAATTTAAAGTTAACATGTGCCACTAATGTAGAGTGTAGAATTGATACCACGGACGATATTTAATTTAATTTAATTTAATTTAATTTAATTTAATTTAATTTATTTCAACCAAGGTTTGCCATAAGGCTAGACCCGGAAACTTAATCCTAAATATTTACAAAGAGAAGAGAGCTTAAGTGTAACAGAGATAGAGAGAGAGAGAGAGGAAAAATAAAGAAATAAGGAAGCATAGAAACCACCACAGAGAGTGGGGAAATCCTGAGACTCAGTTAAAACAGACGGAGAGGTATTGAGGGCATTTATAAGGGCAACACGGAAAGATGAGCCACGTTTCTGCAAGCATCACCACGTCGAAATTAGCTTCAGAAGAGGCAAGTCTCATTTCTGCCTTAGCCTTAGTCCGAAGACCGCGAACATTTTGGTAGAAAAACGTGAGTGACTCGAAGCGATGGGAGAACGAAACAGCATCTCTCAGGCGCTATGCCGTTGGAGATCGTTGATCAGCCGTACAGGGGTCAGTAGAGTGTCCAATTACGGAAGGAGTTTGCCGATGAGCATCGTCAGGAGTATGCAAATTATTGAGCCGAGCGGTATTTGATGTTGATCCAGCGTGTTGAACGAATTCGCCAAAACGAACAGCAGAGGGCCACGTGGATGAAGATAGCGCAACGGCCCGTAGGTGTAACGGCAAACCAACTTTGAAGGACACAAATGAGAGTCCATCTGTTATAGTCCCGGCCTTCGTCAATCGATGCACCACTACATCATCAGTGGAGAGTCGGGCCTTCACAAACTCCGCCAACACTTCCCCGGCACAGGAAGGCTTAAAGCCGGAAAGGTATAACCAGAACCTCCTCACTACGAGGCAATCTTCCATGTTGCACCCTGTAGGAAGAGACCCGGTTCCAAACTGAAGTGTGCGATTGCATGTATCCTGAGTGTCCGTATAAGCAGTATCAATGTGGGCCCGACTGACCGAACAGCTGGCTTTCCTAGTAGTGGTGGGCGCGGCTGGTCCATCCAGTGAAGGTACCGTCGCTGGTGACAATGCGTTATCAGTGAGCGTGGGCTTGGCGTTGCGAGCGGGTCCGGGTGCAGTGGTGATATTAGCCGATTTGTCATGCCGACCAGCACGCAAGCTGGCAGAACGAGGTTGCATAACGGGGCTCAGAATGGTGCATGCGCTGCCGTGAACGTTGTCAACAACTGTGCTGGCAACGACAGGCAGAGCATCCCCACATGGTGTTAGCGCACTCCTGATTCCGATCGAGTCACTTCCTTTCGTCCGGGGCGGTGTGGTGGTAAAAACCGATCGAGCGTCAGCGAATGAGGGATTCGTCGATGGCGTAGAAGTGAGCGATGAGCGCGTGTGAGTGCTGGTACCGGTGTCCCTGGTGGTGGTCGTTTTCGGAGAAGCGGCGATGCGTGTTTTGGCAGATGCGGGCGGTGAGGCAGACTTCACTTCAGGATGGGGCAAGTGAGAGAGCCGGCGCTCGATCACGCTCCAAATTTTGCTCATCTTTTCGTCCAGGATGCGCGAGAGCTCAGAGGAGAGTTCGCTTGATGGCGACCAGCTGGGAGCGAAAACAAACTGGCGGCAAGCTTCGCAGAACCATCTGAGGTTTTGCATAGCTAAAAGCTTCTTCGTACATGCCTTCCCAAGCTTCAAGCAATCAGGATGAAACCGCCGATTACACCGCACTCCACGAAGCCAGCCACTGCAGATAACAGAGTCACCGGCAATATCAAGCGAACAGTCCCCACAAACGGCCATTGCTGCACTAATAGACGCGACGCCACAGAAACTTGGACACGAACTTCGCGAATATAGCAGGTGAACGCACTAAAATGCAAATAGTGTAACTAAATTCAGTGTCTTTTAGGTACACTGACGCGGACACCCCAAACTATAACGCGCCACGCACCAGAAATCAGAAAACCAGTAAAGAGTTGATGAAAGCAGCGGAGCAGAGCAAAAACACGACTGAACGGTGAGAGCGGTCAAATGAGAAATGTATTCAAATGAGAAATGTATGGTATTCCCGTTCATCAAAAGATATACCCATATCCAGCTGCTTATGCCGAAGAAGTAAGGAAGCAAATAAGTGAGCTTCTAAATAAGGGGATAATTAGACCATCAAGATCTGCATGGACATCCCCTGTCTGGATTGTCCCTAAGAAACCCGACGCATCAGGACAGAAAAAATTTCGAATGGTCATAGATTATAGGAAAATTAATCAAAAAACTATCAGTGATAGGTATCCTATGCCAGAAATAAATTACGTCATAGATCAATTAAAAGGACAGAAATATTTCACAACCCTTGACTTAGCCTCAGGATTCCATCAAGTAAAGATGCGACCAGAAGATATAGAAAAAACGGCATTTTCAATTAACAATGGAAAATACGAATTCCTGAGAATGCCTTTTGGGCTGAGAAACGCACCAGCCACATTTCAACGAGCTATCGATGACATTCTTCGAGAGCATATAGGAAAGAGATGCTACATATATATGGACGATGTAATTGTGTTTGGGAACTCTATTGAGGATCACATAAGAAACCTCGATATAATTCTTACCACCCTGAACAATGCCAATCTGAAGGTGCAATTAGACAAGTCAGAATTTTTGCACGAAGAAGTTGAATTTCTAGGGCACATCATTACAACCAATGGGATTAGGCCAAACCCAAACAAGGTAGAAGCAGTTAAGAATTTTCCTGTCCCAAAGACCATGAAAAATCTCAGATCATTTCTAGGTTTAACAAACTACTATCGGAAATTTATACGGGACTATGCTAAAATAGCAAGACCCTTAACATCCCTGTTAAGAAATGAAAATAATCCCTCTTCAAACAAAACGATATCCATTTCAAGGGAACAGATTAAATGCTTCGAAAAAATGAAAGAGATATTATCATCATCAGACATCTTGATCTATCCTGACTATGACAAACCATTCGTTTTAACGACTGATGCTTCAAATTATGCTATCGGCGCAGTGCTCTCACAAGGTGAAGTAGGAAGAGATAAGCCCATCTATTTTGCTTCACGTTCACTGACTATAACAGAAGAGTCATATTCTGTTGCCGAAAAGGAAATGCTGGCAATCATTTGGGCTCTAAAAAAGTTTAGGAACTATCTTTACGGAGCAAAATTTAAGATATTAACTGATCACCAACCGCTCACATTCACCCTTTCCGAGAAAAATACAAATGCAAAATTGAAAAGGTGGAAGGCATATCTAGAAGAGCATGATTATGAGATAATCTACAAACCTGGAAAAACTAATGTGGTAGCTGATGCCTTAAGTCGAATGGTTTATTCTATGACAGCAACACAACATTCAGCCAATGAGAGTGATAACTTTTATATACCATCAACAGAAGCTCCATTGAACGCGTTTCGACATCAGGTTATCTTAGAAAAAGGGAACCATGCTGTGCATATAGAACACCCCCTTCCAAACTTTAAAAGGACACACATAAAAATTCCAGATTTAAACGATCATACACTATTGTATGCCTTAAAAACCCATTTCGACCCAGGGAAGCTAAACGGTTTATATACAAGTGAAGACATAATGGGAAAATTACAGGAAGTGTATAAAAAGAATTTCAGCGAACCGAATATGTTGAAAATTAGATACACACAAAATAGGCTGGAAGACATAGAGTCTCCTAGTAGACAGATGGAAATAATTGATGAAGAACACAGCAAAGCTCATCGAGGTTCAGAAGAAAACAAATTAAAAATATTAAAAAAATATTATTTTCCCCAAATAAGTAGGAAAATAGCAAATTTCATAAAAAAATGTCAGTTGTGCAACGAATGCAAATACGACCGAAACCCCATAAAACAACCAATTCAGAAAACACCTATACCAAAAGCACCATATGAAATAATGCATATAGATATATTATTTTTGGAGAAAAAATTCTTTTTGACTTGCATCGATAAGTTTTCAAAGTTTGCTCAAGCAAAACCTATAGAATCCAGGTCCACGGTTGATATTATTCCCGCCCTGAAAGAGATGATTCTCAAAGGGAAACCTCCCGAAATCATCGTAATGGATGGGGAGAAATCCTTTAGCTCTGGTGATATGACCGATATGTTAAACACATATAAGATAGAAAGGTACTTAACAGCAACAGGACGAAGTGAGATGAATGGCATCGTTGAAAGATTCCATTCAACGTTGTTAGAATTATACCGAATTACAAAATCAGAACACCCAAAAACAAGCACAATTGAGGTAATGGATCTATCAATACACAGATACAACAGCTCGATTCACTCTACAACTAAGTTCACTCCATATGAAATTATTACTCCTTCGATAGATACAACAGAAATACTGGGTAAAGTTTATGATAATCTTAAGAAAAAACAAGAGAAAGATATAAACTATCACAACAAAAATAAGAACGAAAGCGATATTCCTACGGGAGCAACTGCATATATGAAAACAAAAAGACGATTAAAACAAGCGAAACCATATAAAAAAATTGAGATCGAAAAAGTCAATCAAACAACAGTTACAACAAAAGAAGGTAAAAGGATACACAAAAATGATTTAAAGGTTAAACCAAAATTAGACAACACTACGAATCAGGCTGGTGGAATCATAGAAGTAGAAACAAATTTTATATTGCATAATTTTCGTACGGAGCCTCAAAATCAAGGAGGGGGCGAGTTAACTCATGCCAGTTAACTCATGTCTGATCAGCTCGGCGACCAACGATAGACTGACTACCTGTCCTTCGGTGGATCTGCCTTCGATGGTGGACGGTCCTTCGATGGATCTGCTGGATCACAGGAACAGGTATAAATAGGAGCAAATTTCGAATAAAGATCACTCTTTGTCAAACCACCAAACGAGTCGTACTTCAAAACGATTTGGGGCTTTGCTTTTCAGCGAAGCACTAAAATTCGTTAACTCGTGCCTGTCAGCATAAACACGATCTTTGGCATAGGCCCACAGGGAAAAGTCCAACGGTGTCAAATCGCATGATCTTGGTGGCCAATTGACATCACCCAAACGCGAAGTTATAAGCCCATCAAAGTTCTCGCGCAGTAGATCGATAACCGCTCGTGTTGTGTGACTCGTTGCTCCGTCTTGCTGAAACCACATATCTTCTAAGTTCATATCTTCTATTACAGGCTAAAACAAAGTGTTGTCATCTAGCGATATTGCTCGGAATTGACGGTAGAGTACAGGGTGATCAAAAATGCGCGCACTTTTCCATTTGGTTATAAATCAATACATCTTACATCTATATCTATATACATAAAAGAAAGTCGCAGAATGTTGGAATTCTTATATTTCAAGAACGGCTGCACCGATCTGGCTGAAAATTGGTGTAGAGGTAGTTTAGAACCCAAGAATACAAGGCTTTAGGTTACTTTTTATATTCCGACCGCGTCACAATGAAGCAACAATTGCATTTTTTCATACTGAGACGAGACAGACAGAGCGCACAATAGCAAACAACTGTTGGCTTCTCTTTCTCGCTCCCTCACCCCAAGCAAGCGTTCCCTCACCCCAAGCAAGCGCGCCAAACAGAGCGCACAACAGCAAACAACTGTTTTCTTCTCTTTCTCGCTAATGCAGCGTCTCCTCCCAACCAAAAATAGCCCCTCCACCCCTCTCACACGGACGCATGAATGGAGGTGGGGGGCTATAGTTTTTCCTTTCTCGAGAAAGGCCAGACAGAGAGCGTCACTACGAGCAAAGGTTGAGCAAGTTTTCACCCAGTGAACAATTTTGAGAGCCCGAGGCGGCCCCTCTGCCTGCGACGCGGCGGAGGAAGGCTGAGACGAGTGAGATCGAACGCCCCTCTGCCTGCGACGAGGCCGGGGGAGGGCGATCTCGCAGCGCACAAAGTGAGCATGAGCCGCGTTCGATGGTTTCCGGGGAAAGAGCGGAAGAAATCCCCGTGAGTTTTGAAATCGCCGTGAGTTTGCAGGTGGAAGACGAACGGTAGAGAGAAAGAAAACGGAATGGAAACAACAGAGATAGCGAGATCGAGGCAAAATCCCGAAGCTTGAGGGTCCCGACAGTCTGTCTTTAACATCTGTTTTGGACTTCGGGACGAATCGGGACGAAACCTCTGCCTCTGTTTTTTCTAAGTGCCAAGTGTAAAGTACCAAGTGCTTGTGCTTCTCCTTCGAACATGTGTGATCCTGATAGAAATAATCCAGGTAAGTTTATTGGACAGTATTCAGTGACAACCAAATAATGTTGAAATGTTTTCGTTTTGCTCGTTTCAGATGTCCAACTAAACTGGGATGCAAAGGATTCGAATGCAAATGCAATGCAATGCATTTTACAACGCGTCTAAGGCGTCGAAGGCAGCTACGCACCAAATTGTGAACCGCTAGTGAAGAGTGAAGAGTATACGCGAATCGAAAAAAGAGAGAGAAAATATACCGAAATGTACCGACCAAATACGAACTGTTTTATTTTGGTTAGGGGGAAGAAAGGAAGAAGAGAAAGAAGACGAAAAAAGCGAGAGAACACACCCAGTGGACAAAATTGAGTGCCCGTGCTACCCCTCTGCCTGCGACGGGGGCGAGGAAGGCTGAAGCGGATGAAACCGAACGCCCCTCTGCCTGCGACGAGGACGAGAAAGGGCGAGCGGCCCGGTTCATGAGGGTCCGCTCGTAGGTAGACGGATAAAAGAGCAGGAAAAATCACGAGAGGGGGGGGTTTCATGCGCTAGCTTGTGAGTTTCATTTACAGGGAGGGTAGGGTTTCAGAGCCGAGGGGCCATGCGAACGCGAAGACGAACAGACGAGCGAAAGGAAGAGGAATACAAAAAAAGACAGCGAGATCGAGTAAAAATTATAAGTCCGAGAGAGAACGGGCAGTCGATTTTGCTCCAAGTCAAGTGTAAGTGTTCTTTGTTCCATCGCGTGTGATCCTGATAGAAATAATCCAGGTAAGTTTAGTGGACAGTATTCAGTGACAATCAAATAATGTTGAAATGTTTTCGCTTTGCTCGTTTCAGATGTCCAATCAGATGTCCAGATGGGATGCATAGGATTCGAATGCAATGCATTTTACAACGCGTCTAAGGCGTCCGAAGGCAGCTACGCACCAAATTACTACGACGGCCGCTAGTGCAGAGTGAAGAGTGTACGCGAACCGAAAAAAGAGAGAGAAAATATACGCTTCGAAACCGAACCAACCGTGTTATTTTGGCTAGGGGGAATTGGGAGAAAGAAAACGAAGAAAGAGAGGGGACACACAGGAGAGAGGGAGACAAGGGGGTCACGCTGGAGAGTTCATCTTTGGCGGTCGACTCCTTGCGCCGGTTGGCGTTCCGTTCGCGGTTTAGAGTAAGTTTCCCATACAAAATTCGTTTGAAACCGCCAATGGACCGCCAAAAAACCGTGAAAAATGAACCTGAAAGAGCGGCCGGCACTCAATTTTGCTCACTGGGCACAGATGAGAGGCAGTAAGCCGCTCGGTGAGAGAATTCAATCGACTGCTCACTCCATGGACCTAACGACGGCTCACAGCCATTCCGCCATGCAAGCTATATGGGAAATAATGTTCGAAGTAGTGGATCAGCAGTGGATGAGTTTATGGATGAGCTGTGGAATTTGAAGAGAGAAGAGCGAAATTGTTCAATGGGCAGCGAGTCTCTCTTTTTCGTATGTTCTCGCGAGTCTCTCTCTTGCGATTAGTTTGGCGATTTGACAGTCTTTCTCTCTCATTCTCGCGAACCTTTGAATCTTTTGATTGTTTCTCAGCTGTTATTTTTATAACTGTCAAAATCTATTGAAACAATCCGCGAACACAATAATATCGTATCTGTAACACAATCCGCGAACACACGGTCTTAAGGCGACCAAGACGGTCGAATCTTTCCCAATAAAGCAATAGTGCAAGAAGGATGTAAAACATTGCGAATACAATGACTGAAGAACTACATACGATTGCCCGTGAAACGGCTTGGTTGGCAGCGCCAAATCGACGAGCGTAAATTAGAAATAAACAAGTAGATAATTTTCGACGAGGTGCTGATTTGTATCGAGCAGCATTTTGAAACGATTGCATCGCTAAGTACAACGAGCATAACAGCGTTGGAAGTTCTCATTCCGAGGATCCCGATGATCCCAACCGATATGCCGTTCGAGTTTAAAAAACTTCAACTTCCGATCCGTCTTGCATTCGCTAAGTCCATTAACAAATTACAAGGCCAATCCTTGAAAGTTTATGGTCTGAATTTGAAAAATCAATGTTTTTTTTCATGGTCAAGTATATGTGGCATGTTCACAGATTGGAAGACCATTTGCGTTGTTTGTTCTTTCGACTGATAATTCAACAGAAAAAAGAAAGCTTAGAAAAGCATGTTCATGTTAATCTGGTTGTGTGACAGCGGCGAGCGTTACCGACTGCTCTATCACCGGGGGCCATTGCCTTTGGGGCGGAATAAAGTTCGCCGGGTCTGCTAGTTTATGTATAAAATACTATTTTGGTTTTAGAAAATTTGAAAATATGAAAAATTTATTTCCAAAGTGGTAGGTCCTCAACTTATTTATCAAAAGCACATTTCATTGAAGCTCATTTCCACCTCGGTGGCTATGTTAATAAGCAGTATTGTGGTTCGGAAAATTCACATATTGTGCAACAGAAGCCAATGCACTCATAACGAGTGAATGTTTAGTGCGGATTTTGACTGATTGGTTCTTCTGCCAAATTGAAGCTGTGAACTTGGACGGCATTTGGCACCAAAAGGACGGCGCTACGTGCCATACAGCGACAGCCGCAGTCGATATTTTATGTTAGACGAACAAATCAGCCTCTATTGACAACCTCAAAACCCAAAATCAAGTTGCTATTGCCGAAATAGATCCAGATACAATTGAAAATGGCCCCCGCTGATAAAGCAGTCGGTCACGTTCGTCGCTGTCAACGCAGTTGGCCTGGGTTTGAATCCCGAGACCGGCTGTCACTCACCCGGTCACGGTTTCAAAAAACGAACTGTTACGAAAAGCACCAGATATATTAACTGTTATGTCTGAACCATTGTTTATTTCACGTTCTCTGGTGCGTTCCGTCTAAGTGCAAATATTGTACTGCCTGTTGTTGTTGTTGTGTTATTATAGAGACTTTGAGCACGGGGCTTCATTCGTCTCTTAGTTGGCTATTGTAGTCTGTACTTGAAGTTGTTGCTGGTTGAATTTTATCTGAAAGTATTCAGTGTTGGGTGTATAATCCGGTTCTTCTGAGGAAATTTAGTAGTTTGCGTTCCTGGTTGGGATGGTTGGAGAGGATTTGGGATATGTCCTGTTCTATTTTACAAATGGATCTTTCTGTGGAGTATCCATAGCAGTCCACAAGTAAGTGGGGTACTGTAATGTCAGTTCCGCAGAACTGACATAGAGGCTTACTGGATGGAGCTGGGCCTAATAGATGTGTATGTGTTAGTCTGGTGTGTCCTATTCTCAGCCGAGATAGGACTTTTTGGTGTTGGCTGGAGGTGTTATCCGTCCAGGGGAGGATGGATGTTTTAATGTATCTGAGAGATCGGGTGCTTTTGTTGCCAGTGATTGGAAATGTTTTCGGAGGTTATTTTCGAAGCATCCCTTCGAGAGGGTGCTATTTGCATTGGGTCGGTTTGGAGTCTGGCCTGATTAGCGAGGTTGTCGGCTATTGTATTCCCTTGGATTCCGGAGTGACCGGGGATCCAACAGAGGGTCGTGTTTTGTGATAGTGTGTTTTCAAGGTGTTGTATAAAGGGGTCTTTTATGGATCCCTTTTCCAGGGCCTATAGGACACTTGCGGAGTCAGCGAAGATAATGTTCAACTGATTCTCGCTAGTGTGTCTCTTGGCTGCAATAGTGAGGGCTATTGCTTCGGCTGAAAAAATTGAAGTGTGATCAGGAAGTTGGATTGTGCGATCCACTGTGTCTGAGTGGATACCATAACCTGCTGTGGGTGTGTGAACGGAGCAGTCAGTGTAGATGTGTTTGTGGTTATGATATTTTATACAGATTAGTTTGTGTAGGGTTTGGGCCGATTTGGTGCTGACGTTTTTCTTTTGAATGAGGTTTTTCAAAGTCCAGTCTATTTGGGGTGGGGTTGAGTTCCAAGGCCTTGTTCCAAGCCTTAGGAGTTCTTGTGTTATGGGGAGTTTCTGTTTTGTTAGGGAGAAGAGTGTTTTGTTTGTTCTTTTGAGGAAGTTGGTGGGTTTGAACCCTTTTTCTATTAGTCTGCTTGCTGAATCGGTTAGTGTTTTGAGAAGGACCAGGTGGAACGGTAGTAGTCCTATCTCACATAAGGTGGAGTCAGTGGGGCTGGTGCAAAAGGCTCCAGAGATTTTCCGAATTGCAGTGTGGTAAACAGGTGCGAGAAGTTCAACGACTCTCTGGTTACCGAAGCTAAATATTTCAGCGCCGTAAAGAAGTTTTGGAAGGAACCAGTTTTTGAGTATTGTGATGAGGGTGCTGCGGACTGCGCGGTGTTTGCCGCATCCGAGCATACGAAAAAGGTTGATGTGGCTTTTAGTCGCTTCTTTAAGATGGCGACAGTGAGCCAGAAAATTCAATTTGGAGTCTATGACTACTCCTAATATCTTGGTTGACCGTACTTGGGGTATCGGAACCCCGTTGTACAGTATGGATTTTGTCTTTCGGCGGGGTGTGTTGCAAATGCTTAGGATTTTGCTTTTTTATGGGGATATTTCATATCCTGTAAATCTGTTCCATTACTGGAGTTTTGAAATAGCTATTTGCAGATTTTTCCTGGTTATGGCAGAGGATCTGTGGGACGAGACGAGGACAATGTCATTTGCATAGATGAATGTTCTGACATTAGTGGGGATCGAGCATAGTAGGGATTGTAGGCTGATAATGAGAAGAGTAGGGGAGAGAATGGCCCCTTGCGGAACGCCGTTCTCTTGGAGCATTTGGTCGGATTTTTCCTGTCCAATGAGTACTCTAAAGTACCTGTCTTTCAGGAAACTGCCAATGTAGTTTGCCATTCTACCTCCAAATTTCCAGCGTTCAAGCTATTGTAGAATGGCGTGTCGCCAGGATCGGTCGAAGACTTTGGAGAGGTCTACCACGGCACAGTCTGTGAAGTGGTTTCTCTCTCTAGCCTTTGTAAGGGTGTTAAGGAGTTCTGAGAAGTACGGCTCAGTGCCTCTTCCGTTACGATAGGCCTAATGGGAAGGGCTGAGCAGTTTGTTGTGTTCTAGTTCTTGGACTAGTCTTCTATTGACCATTCGCTCCAAAACTTTGCTAATGCAGTTTAGGAGTGAAATGGGGCGATAGCTGCTCACTTCATGTTTGGGACGGTTTGGTTTGGGTATTGGTACAATATAGCCATCTTTCCAAGAAGAGGGTATAGTACCGGAAACCCAGATGCTATTGTAAATATTTAGTAACTGAGTTTTGGCGGCGAGGGGAAGGTTTTGCAGTAAGGGATAACCAATGTCATCTGGTCCTGCCGATTTGCCGGAGCACTTAAGTATTGCCCATTGCAACTCGTGTGCATTGAAATGACTATTGTAATGCTCGTTGTTGTGTTGTGGAAAAGAGACAGGTGTTAGTTTGGCTTCGATTTTGTATTTTTTGAAAGGGTTGGCATACGCCTCGGTAGCGGATGCTTTTTGGAATTGCGCGGCAAATGCTTTGGCTATGTTGGTGGGGATTGTAATCGGAATATTGTTTTGGCGGAGGATATGGTTGTTGTTACCGATGGCAGCGCCATCGGTAGAGCCTGCCAGCAGCCGCGCGCAGATTGCTTGTACGCCACTTAGCTAACAAGAGGTACGGCATGCAAGCGAGAGTGCAGCGCGAGAGTGTAAAAGAGCGAGTACGACGACGAACCGCGGACGACGATAAGCGAACAAGGACGAATTTGCGGCAGTGACAATCGATCCGCCGCGTATATCGGACTAATTTTGAGTCGCTTGGAATAAAGGACTACAAGAAAGAAGAGAAACCGCGGCGGCGTTATCGATATTGCTAACAGTTGTTATGGACCTTTTTGCCGCAGAGGAGAGAGACACGTTTCCACATGTCTTTGGCCGAGAGTTCGGGCCCAATAGTGCTGACGAAGTTGGCCCATGACTGTTCTTTTGCTATTTTAATGGCTTGTTTGGCTTTGGAGTTTGCCTCGCGATAGAGAGAGGCAAGGTAAGGCGTGAAGATGTTGTCGGGTGTTTTGTTTGCCTTTCGGAGGGTTCTGAGAGCTTTTCTTCTGAGCTTGATGGCTTCTGCAACTTCTTTGTTCCACCATGGGACGTTGCGCTTTCCAGGGACTCCACTGGTCCGTGGTATGCTGCAACTGGCCGCGTTGGTGAGGAGTGTGCAGAAGGTTGAGGGGTCCAGGTTAGTTGAGTTGAGATTGGAGGAAATAGCTGATTGGTAAATGGACCAGTCAGCTCTTTCATAAATCCATCTGGGTCTGAGGCTATTGGTACCCAGTGAACAATTTCGCCCTTCTCACTTTAAAATCGACTACTGAACCACAGCCCATTCTCTTCCCATCCAATACTTCAAATAATTTCCCCCATATAGCGTTATATGGGGGAATCGCTCCGAGCAGCCGAAAGGTCCATGGAGCGAGCAGTGGATTGAATTCTCTCACCGAGCGGCCCTCTGTCTCTCACCTGTGTGTTCTCTCGCTTTTTTCGTTTTCTTTCTCCCATATTCCCCCTAACCAAAATGAAACAGTTCGTATTTGGGCGGTACATTTCGATATATTTTCTCTCTCTTTTTTCGCATACACTCTTCACTCTGCACTAGCGGTTCACAATTTGGTGCGTAGCTGCCTTCGAACGCGTTGTAAAATGCATTGCATCGAATCCTTTGCATCCCATCTGGACATCTGATTGGACATCTGAAACGAGCAAAGCGAAAACATTTCAACATTATTTGGTTGTCACTGAATACTGTCCAATAAACTTACCTGGATTATTTCTATCAGGATCACCCGTGATCGACAGAGAAGCACAAGCATTTGGTACTTTACACTTGGCACTTAGAAAAAACAGAGGCAGAGTTTTCGTCCCGATTCACCAAAACTTAAAGAGAGACTGTCGGACCCTCGGTACTTCGGGACTTTGCCACGATCTCGCTGTCTCTGTTATTTCTATTCCTTTTTCTTTCTCTCCAACGTTCGTCTTCCACCAGCAAACTCACGGCGATTTCAAAACTCACGGGGATTCCTTCCGTTCTTTCCCCGGCAACCAACGTACGCGTCTCATGCTCACTTCGTACGCTGCGAGATCGCCCTTCCTCGGCCTCGTCGCAGGCAGAGGGGCGTTCGATCTCACTCGTCTCAGCCTTCCTCCGCCGCGTCGCAGGCAGAGGGGCAGCTTCGGGCTCTCAAAATTGTTCACTGGGTAGTATGGTTGTTCGGGGAGGTGAGGTGTATGGTGATGGGGAGGTGGTCACTACCGTGTAAGTCGGATTCAACTTCTAGGGAGAGTTTTGGAACCAGGTCTAGGGAGGTGACACAGAGATCGAGTGTGGTGTTGCTGTTGTTTAGCTGGGAGATGTATGTGGGCTTGCTGTTATATATTGGGGTTATGTGGCTGGTGTCAAAGATTGGGTGCAGTATTTTTCCTTTGGGGTTGATAATATGGTGGCCCCATGCTCTGTGGTGCGCGTTGAAGTCACCAAGCAGAATCATGGGAGGAGGAAGCTGGGCAAGAAGTTCAGTGAGTTTATTGTTTAGTTCATTCTGTGTTAGTTTGTGAGGGAGGTATAGACAAGCTATTGTTGACTCTATTGGGGCTAGTGCCCTGATGGCTATGACAGGAAGTGTGGTGTTGAGTGGGATTTCGTTATGAGGACAGGTGTTATGTATGCCTAGGCTTACTGTGTGGTGTATGTTGGTGGAGTGTTTGTGGGTCCATGCAAAGTCCTTTAGGGGACTTGTTTTGAGCCCATTATCGTTAATACTTAGGACTTCTTGGAGAGCGATAATTACTGGTTGGTGTTTGTGAGTTAGCAGTTTTAGTTCATCAAGGTTTGTGTTAAGACCCCTGATGTTCCATGACATTGCTAGCTTGGGTATTGCTATATTTGAATTATTAATTGCTTTCTGGGTTTTATCTACCACTGTGAGGCTTAGGGAGATGAGGTGGGGATTTAAGGGTTTGGATGAACTTATTTGTTAGGGGTTGGTCTTTTAGCGGAAGGTTTTGTTTTGTTGGGTTTTTTGGGACTTTGTCCCTCGCATTCCGAAGAGGACGATACTGGTCTCTTGACCGTCGCAGGAGGCTCGAGATGCATCTCTACATCCGCCTGCCTGCACTCCGACTCGGCTTCGGTGTCGCTGGAGGGGGAGGAGGTGGGAGTAGTGGAGGATAGAGAGTGGGTTGGGAGGAGGCGGGGTTTGAAGAGGGGGTAATAAGGGGGGTTTTCTGTTTGTTTTCTAGCTCGCTGTTACGTGCGCGTAACTGAGCATTTTCTGTTTTGAGTTCGCTAATTTCTTTTCTCATTAATTCCTGGTTTTTTTAAATGGTATCAAGGGTAATTTGGAGTTGGTTAATTTTGTCTTGCTCTTTATTCGGGTTTTCGTTATTAAGCCTTTCGTTTACTTTGCTGACATAAGTTGGGGCAGAGTTATTTTTATTATTATTATTATTATTATTTATTTATAACAAAATGTTCGCCGTTCAGGCTTAACAAATGCTCAAAAAAGAGAAAAGATGCAAAATGTAAAAAAAAGAGAAAAGAAAAGAAAAGAAGAAAATACTTACAGACTAAAGAGGATAAGGTATGTGGAAAATGAGGAGAGGGAGAAGAGGAGGGAGGGGATTATAAAAAGGAATCAAGGAGACGGGAACGGAAGAGTGAAAGGGAGGCATTGAAGTCGAACAGGCTGCTCGCTTCGTTGAAGGCCGAAAGGGCACGCAGGAATGGATCGTTCTGACCGTGGCGAGATCGGCGAGGGGGAATCAGGAACAGCGACCTATCACGCAGATGTCGGGATGGCGCATAGAAAGGGAGAGAGGCGAGGAGATTAGGAGCGTCAATGTTTTGGAGGAGGAGATTGGCAACAAAGAGCGCCTTGGCCATCGTGAGGCGATCCTCAACTCTGGGAAGGCGAAGCATACGGCAGCGAATGCGATAAGGGGGTCTGACAGTGGAGGCAGCACCAACAAAGCGACGGATGGCGCACCTCGTGAACATCCTCTGGACCCCCTTAAGGCGGCTCATGGCAGTGCTGCCGGCGGGGGACCACACCACACATGCATACTCAAGGATGGGTCGGACCTAGCAACAGAAAAGTGCCCTGAGACACCAGGGATCGCGGATCTCAGATGCCATGCGAGTCACAAAGCCGAGGGCTTTGTTGGCTTTTGCCATGACTGCATCCACCTGAGGGGAAAAGGAGAGGGAGTCATCGAGTAGGACACCGAGATCCTTGATCGTAGACACCCTTGGGAGAGGAGAGCCATGGAGAGTATAGCTCCAAGTAAGTCTGGAGCTAGACTTACAGAAGGAAATGACACAGCACTTAGGAGGACATAGAGAGACACCGTTCGAGGCACTCCAATCGGCCAACTCATCAATAGCACGTTGGAGGGAGATTGCATCATTAGGGGATGCAATTGGAAGCCAGAATTTGACATCATCGGCATAGAGAAGGAAATTGACGGGATGAAGGGCAGAAGAGCAATCGTTGATGAAAAGGGAAAAAAGAAGAGGACTAAGGGTGCTCCCTTGAGGCAGACCAGAAGGAGTGGGAATAGAAGCGGAGAGACACTCGCCGACCCTAACCCGGGAGGTCCGATAGGATAGGAAGGACTGGAACCAGGATAGGAGGGGGTTGCCGATGACAAGCCGACTAAGTTTGGCAACAAGGAGGGAGTGAGGGATGGAGTCGACCGCTGAAGTCAGTGTATACTACATCGACTTGTCCCCCAGCGGAGGTGATAGGGTAGAGCGACAACAGAAGGGACATGAGGTTAGAGGTGGTGGATCTTTTGGGCATAAAGCCATGTTGACGAGGGGAGATGTAGGGGCTCACTATAGACAGTACATGGGAGTGAATGAGGTATTCAAAGACTTTGGATACAGCACAGAGGATCGAGATGCCACGATAATTAGAGGCGGACTGACGGTCTCCCTTCTTGTGGATCGGAATTAGGAAAGCAGACTTCCACTCCCTAGGGAAAGTTCCCATCCTTAACGATCTCAAGAATAGACGTAAGAGGATCGGAGCGAAAGAATGCACACAGCCCTTCAACACAGAGGAAGGAATGCCATCAGGACCGGGAGAGAAGGAGTGCTTCAGGTTTTTTAAAGCCGAGAGGACAATGTGCTCATCGATAGGGACATCCGAACAGGACAGGACATCACAAGGGGTGAGGGATAATGCACGGGGAGACAGGAGTGAGTGTGGGGCTGGGCCGACAAACACCGAGGAGAAACGCTTTGCAAATAATTCGCTAATCCCAGAAGGAGAGGAGGCCGTCTCGTCTTCAAGGGATAAGGAGGAGGGGATAGCGGAGACACCTCGCCAATCATTCGCAAACCGCCAGAACGATCTCGGGTTCGTCGTGAACCGGGACTGGATACTCGCCAGGTATCCCCTGTATCTAGCCCGATTGTAAGCGCGACACGCGTTAGATGCATATTTGAATACGCGGCGATGGTACGGCGAGCGATAGCGAAGGTAAGCGCGGGCAGACCTTCTAGTGTCGGCCCTCAGCGAGCGGAGATGCCGATCGGCCCAAGCGGGATGAAGGAGGGGGCCTGGCAGGAGGACAACACAGAGAGAGGAAGGAGGTTACAACATTCTTAAAGTACGACACAGCAGCATCGATGTCGGGAGCTGACTCAAGCAATGCCCAGTTAGCGCTTGCCAGGAGGTTGGCAAGTTTTGGGTCGCATTTTTTGAACGACAGACCACGAGGTCCAGTGTTCCGACGGCGTGTAGTAGCAGGAGTCGCATCGGCAGGGACGGTGACGGCCAGCTCCAGCGCACGATGAAAACTGTCCTCAGCGATGAGAGGAAGCGGGGAGCAGACCACGCTCGTTCTGGTGGCGAGGTCGTCTGAGTTCGCGAGCACGAGGTCCAGCAGACGATGTTTTGCATTAAGCACCCCCGAGATCTGGACCAATCCGTTGATGGCCAGCCCGTCAAGGAAGAATCGGGCAGACGAAGAAGTCGTGGAAGGCCGCTGGTGAGCGCCGTCCGGCAGTTGGTGGTGTTAGTATTGCTTTCGACAATTTTACGAGCCTCATATGCGCTCACTCTGTTGTCGATTTTTGTTTTGATGATTAAGTTTTCCTTAATGTAAGCCTGGCAAATGCTAGCATTAGGTTTATGGTTGCCCTTGCAGTGGGTACAGCAGGCAGCTGAGGAGCAATCTCCGTGTGCTGCTTTGTTGCAGTTAAAAAACTTCTTTTTGGCTTTGCAATATTTCTGCGTATGGCCAAAGCTTAAGTAATTGGCGCACAGCATAGGTTTTATGTAATATGTCCGGGTGTGTACTTTGTAAAGATCAATGTCGATTGAACGTGGTGCTTGGACCGCGTCAATCGTTAGCAAAAAAGAGTGAGTGGGGACAGAGGCCCCGTTAACTCTTTTGTGAAAACGGTATACCTTTTTTACTTTTTGCTGAGCGAGTTCCGATTGGATGGCTTCGTCAGACATGCTCTTGAGATCTCTGCAAAAGATCACGCAGTGGCACGAGTTAAGGGTTGCGTGGGATTGGATGGTGATAGGTTCTCGCGTAATCAGTTTCGTTAGGATGAGCAGTTTGGTGTAGTGAGTTTCGTTGCGTGTGGATATTAGATATTTTTTACCTTCGTCAAAAGGCTTGCCGGTTACATCAGATCCAGAACAATTCATTATGGTTTTGCCAGTGATGAAGGGTTGCAGTTTTCCATCATCGTTTCTTTTAAGGACCAGGTATTTTAATTCTCCGCATGCACCCAGAGGGTCCATATATGCGGGAATTGTTTTCCCTCTATGGGTAGAACCCATAGCGGGAGGAAAGTGGTACGCGCCCGGAGGGCCGGTGGACATTATAAAAGTTGGGATTTTCTATCACATGTATTGGTTTGGTAGGGTAAGGGTAGATGGAGAAAGGGGAAAGAAAAAGCCACTTATCTTATTTTGCACCCGTGTTGAAGCAGGGTGTCTGCGCAGCTGGCCGATGGGCACGGGTAGGAGGTATTAATTCCTCCCGTGCTTTCCACTTGACACTTTTACACCTGCACTTCGTCTTCACTTCACCGTTTATACTTTGCACCGTTGTTCACAGAAACACGTCTACACCGGGCAACTGTTACACAGGGAAAAATGATATTGTACTGCCGCCTCGGCGGCTCTACATTCTCTTCTTTTATACCCTAACGCGTTCCTCATTAGGCTCCGTCCTTCGGGTCTAGCGGAGACCGATCTGAGGTGTGCTGAGTGCCTCAACGCGCTTGGGCTATCAGCACACTATATTCTAAAGAGCAGTTTTAGTCTATATATATTTTTCATGCTCCACCACATAACAATGGTTCTGGTGCAGGCCAAGACCGCACAGCGGTTGTGGCGCCAAAGACGAGAGACAATCGAAAATGTACTCAAAAAAAGGACGACCCAATGAGCTACTGCCAAGCCGTGTTGAACATTTGATCAAAATGGTTTTCCATTAAAAATGTGTTGAATTAATCTCTCAAATAAAAGTATCGCAAAAATCGCAAGCATCGCAAAATATCAAGCCGTTATTGTTTTATAACTAAATTAAAAAGTGCACGCATTTTTGAACACCTTGTAGTAGTTCGTTCATCGTTTTCAAAAAAAAAACAGGGTCATATGACTCGGAGAGCTCATAATGCGCAACGTATAGTCAAGTTATCTGAATAGTTGCTCTCTAGTTGATTGAGAGATTTCAGTGCACCAGATACGGCAATTTTGCTTGTTTACGTAACGTAGCAAAGTGAAAAGTGTTTTTCGTCGCTGAATAAAATTTTGCTGGAAAAATTAGTGTTTTCGGCCTGTTGCTCAAGAACCAAAATTTTAATAACTTTAACCCGTTGTTCTATTGTCAAGCGATTCATTTTTTAAGCAATTTCAACTAAAAGTTGTATACACTCAGTCATTTTTCTATAGCCGCACCCACGATTTTGATGTATCTTCCAAACCGTCTTTTCGATTCAACTTCTGCTTTTGGACTTTTTCAAGTAAGAAAAATTATGAATAAACCCATTTAGTTGGATTGAATTTGTTTGATTTCTAGCTTTTTTTCGACCAAATACGATATATGCACTGTCAAGTATCTATAACCGCACCTAATAAAATGATCGATATGTGTGTGTTTTTTTTTTCAAGTCTCTGTATTTATTGTGAGGCTATCGTCAGTTGGCTTTGCTGATCGCTGAATGACTTGGAAAATTCTGTTTGTCATACTGTTAACCAGTTTTTTCGACATTTTTGGGACCATTTGTTCCCAAGCTTCCAAAATGGATTCCTTAAGCTCATTAATAGAGCTGTATTGCTTCCTATCCGCATAAATTTGTCTAGCCAATATTCCCCAGATATTTCCAACTGGATTTAGATCCGGACTTCGCACTGGCCACCCAAGCAAATCGATTTTATGGGTAGAAAACCATGTTCTAGATGTCGAACTAGTGTGAATGCTAGCATTATCTTGTTGAAAAATCATTTTTTTCGGCGGTGGACAGCTTTAAGCGGGAACAATCAGTCTTCTAGAAGCTGGATGTAATCGTTGGAGTCCATTTTACAAGATGTAAAAGCCAAATTGAGCTTGCCCGCAGAGCAAAACCCAAACTACATCAGAGATCCTCCTCCAAAGTTGCGCGTGGAGAAGTACTCGGATCTTTGCCTAAGTCTCGCCAGTAGCCTGTTGAACCGTCCGGCCCAGCCAAACTTAACTTTTTTTCATCAGGAAAGATCATCTACAATCATCCAATTTAACAATGGTTCTCATTGGTTCTCATTGACATCTTGGATTTTCTGTGGAGTACGCTACGCAGTTGCATACCATCTTCTTCTTTGGCACTACAACCGCTGTGCGGTCTTGGTCTGCACCAGAGACAATGTTAATGTCAATTATCCCTGGTGCTATCTGTAACAGTTCGTTTTCACGGGCGGTGTTGTTGGTCCCGCGCCAACCCTCTCTGTCAGCGCCGGTATCGGGAATCGAAACCATGGTCGGTTGAGTGACAACCGATCCCGGGATTCGAACCCTGGTCAGCTGCGCTGACAGCGGAGAGCGTTACCAACTACTATCAGCGGGGGTTGCATACCATTCTTTAAGTAATTACGGATCACTTTATCGGATCTCTTTATTCTTCGAGCCATTTCTCGAATAGCAACACCCTCCAGTCTATATAACTCTATCAATCCTTTTTCTTTTTCACTTAGAACACTTCCTTTTGGCATATTTAAGTAATTCACTTGCAAAACTCGTCATGAAAACTACTCTCGGAAGCAAAACTCAAAGTGCGGCTATAGATACTTGACAGTGCCTATATCGTATTTCATCGAAAACAAGCTAGAAATCATAAAACTTCAATCCAACTAAATGGGTTTATTCATAATTTTTCTTACTTAAAAAAGTTCCAAAACCAGAAGTTGAATCGAAAAGACGGTTTGGAAGATACGTTAAAAACGTGGGTGCGGCTATAGCAAGTTGTCTGAGTGTATTTAACTAAAGTCTTATTCGTTTCCGTCGTGCTTCCTTCTCATGGTTTTCACAAGTTCTTCCTTGATTGTTAGATTGAGCTAAAGAATATCGTTAAGTCGGAGATTCAAGTCGTTGGCGCGAGACCAACAGCCCAGCCCATAAAAATGAACCACTACAGAGAGCATCAGAGATTAACATTGCCTCTGGTGCAGATTAAGACCACCCTGGCCCTGAAGATCTACACGAAAAAACTAATGACAATGGTTGCAGATTGATCAATTTTGCATCCGCAAGGAACTTGGTGATAGGACGAACTAAATTGGTACGAGTACAAAGCCACGTGGGTGTCCCCAGACGGAACTACTTCTAATTAAATGATCGTCGATACCATTTGAAACGTCGGAACCTTTACAGAGCTCAACATCAGATTCGATGTAGCGAATAGCCCTAAGTAAAATGGGCGGGAATACGAGGGTCACTATTTATATTTCGGGAATAGGAACAAAAACA
>NW_026684271.1:78880-81271 GCF_943735745.2 Anopheles bellator | reverse complement strand
TGAAGGCTGAAATCGACGCAAAACGACCGCACATGAAGAAGAAAAAAATTCTCTTTCATCAACACAATGCACCGTGTCACAAGTCAATGAAAACGATGGTGAAAATGAATGAATTGCACTTCGAATTGTTGCCCCATACACCATACTCGCCAGATTTGGCCCCCAGCGATTATTGGCTGTTCTCGGATCTCAAAAGGATGCTCCAGGGAAAGAGATTTGGATCGAATGAGGAGGTCATCGCCGAAACTGAGGCATATTTTGAAGGGAAAGATAAATCGTTCTACAAACATGGTATCGAAAAGTTAGAGAAGCGTTGGACTGACTGTATCGCCTTAAAAGGAGACTATGTTGATGAATAAATACAAATTATATCAAAATATTGTTATTTTATAAGCTATCCTACGGACTTATTGAGCGATGTGTTATACATGAGCAAGAGCCGGAATTAACAATGGCGAAAATAAATCTAAAACATATTAAACACCGACATTCGAGAATCGAATGTCGAAAATCCATTCAAAGAATAAATTTTTTCCAATTTGTTTTTCCAAAATCGACTGAAAAATGACGGAGTTATGTGACATTTTGAATGGTTCTATCATAAGGGCGCACCCTACAGAACGGAAATAATAAATATGCCTCTACCCACCCACTGTAGAAAACTAGAGTAAATCGTTCGCAATTACTTTCAGCAAGTCTTTCCTGAATTTCTGCTTCAGGTCCAGAACTACATGTATTAGCGAAAGCAAGAATTAGGCGAAAGTGAGAACGAGATAGAGACTAAGAGCGATAGGGGCAATTGAACAGTGAAAAGACACGTATGCAGACACAATTTTCGGTGATGTACCAGAATGTGAGTGGTTTTCTAATCTGGTTCTTTGTCACCCTCTATCGCGCGCTCTTTCGCGTAAATGAGATCCCGCGCTTGCAATGGTGAGTTCTAGATGTTTTCGGCCTCGCCGTAAGACCTGAGGCAATCCTGCGCCACTCAATCACTCAGTGACAAAGGCACGTTACTTGACTGTGTTGACCTAGGTACGTTCGTCAAAAAACAATTACTCTGTGGCCAACGTTGTAGGCGAAAAGATGCGAGCATTGTCATAACAGTTGTTTAAGTTGAACGAGATCTCTCAACTGGTATCTGCTAAGCTTTAGTCGCATTACGCGTTGTGCCCTTTCAGTTTGACCGCTGCATGCTGAAGGAAAACATAATTTGCGACCATTTCTGCAATTCCAAATCGTTTGTAACGTATTATTTTCTTTTGCAGTTGTTAACTATGTATTTGTGTATATGTGCTGAGAAATTGTTGTTTCGTTTATGCACTTTGGAGTATTGTAGCTGATCAAACAAGTTCATTGTAACACCCAACTCCAACAGAAAGAATTTGACTTAGGAAAAGTTTGCGAAAGTAGGAGCCGTTGTGACAACCGCTGAAAAACAAATCTGTGGCAAAGTGGAGGAAAGTGAGAGACAATTCCACATTCTTCATTCCTTGTGCTCAAGAGCTTCAATTTCTGAAAATTGCATTATACTTTATGTTAAATAGTTGAGTGAATCAGGAACGACCAACGAGGAAGGTAACCACAATGTGGGTAACACAAGCGACACGAACAATGGTGCAGTTGACGATGGTGATGGTGTTAATGATGGTACAAGGAGTGGTTGAAGTACAGGCCATCGAACTCTCCTACCCCGGACTGATAACGGTGTTTCACCTCGGTAAGGAGGTGGTGTCGGGCATCATAGAGGCGTGGGACCTGCTAGAGAATGTGGACAACATGACGCTTCCGTTTCAGAAGAACCGAGACAAGAAAATCTTACAGCGTATCAATGCCCTCTCATCACAGCTCAGCTCCAGTCAAGCTTCGGTAGCAGCTTTCCCTTTCGCAAGTCCCTTTTCACTACATTCAAACCTTTCTGACATTTTTTGTTCGTGCTCTTCTCCATTCTTCACTCTGTCCCGATTGGTAAGATGTCGGACGATTTCCGACAGTATGTACAGAATGCGATCCTGCTGTCGACTTATCGGGAGAAGTTTATCGCACGGTTTGAGCGACTGCACCAACGCATCGGGACACTGAACCGACGGGAGCGGACCATGAACGCAATGCTCGAGGCATCAGAAGCGGTTGAGCAGTTAACACTCACCCAGTTCGCGCTCGCTATAGTCGATTTAAGCAAGACAGACAACGTGATAGATCTACTACACGGTATCGATGAGCTAGTTAGCGGAGAACATCTGGTACTGCCCCCTGGACAGCAGGACATCTTCTACCAAATTAACGAGGTACAGCTAGAGATAAGGGAAGGAATAGATTATAAGACCAACCAGTAGAATCTATATTCTTCTTCTTCTTCTTCTTCTTCTTCTTCTTCTTCTTCTTCTTCTT
>NW_026684271.1:63108-78780 GCF_943735745.2 Anopheles bellator | reverse complement strand
TTCTTCTTCTTCTTCTTCTTCTTCTTCTTCTTCTTCTTCTTCTTCTTCTTTTGGCACTACAACCGCTTGTGCGGTCTTGGCCTACATAGAATCTATATTCTATACTTATAGAATCAAATCCGATGGTTTAACAAGCCCTGAGGGCTTTTGGCATTTGATGGTGTAAATATTTACTTCATCATCATCAATTTTGACAAGTACAGGGTGGTCAAATAAGCGTTTTCTTTTTTATTTGATTATAAAACAAAAATGGCTTAATATTTTGCGGCGATTGAACATTTATTTGAAAGGTTTATTCTTCGATTTTTTGAAAAACAATTTTGGTCAAATGTCCTCCAAGGCTGGCTTGGCAGTTGCCCACCTATTTGCCAAATAACCTATTTTGAGTACATTCTCGATTGTATCTGGTCCTTTTTCGGCAATAGCCAATTGAATTTGGGTCTTGAGGTCGTGAATGAGTGTTGGTTTGTTTGCGTAACATTTATCTTTCACTGCATCCCAAGTTTATAGTCCAATGGTGTCAAATCGCAACTTCTCGAAGGTAAATTCACAACAACAATTCTGCTGTTCGGAGATGCTGTGCAAACAATCGATCGTGACTTTCGCTGCATGGCACGTAGCGCCGTCCTTTTCAAATCACATGTCGTCCACGTTCTCCGTTTCAATTTGGCAGAAGAACCAATCAGCCAAAATTGCTCGGTATTGTACGCCTTCGACGGTTTCGCCGATTCCGTCTTCATTCATTCATACGGCGGCCGATGCCGCCAGACCAAAATCTGCACCAAACAGTCAATCATTTAGGGTGTATTGGCTTCTCTTTTCACTTTGACAACTATTTACGCTGGACTGGACTGGTTTATGCAACTGCTGGAAATTAGTTTTTCATATTTCTCTATTCGATCTTTCAAATAAAAGGTCAATCAACGAAAAATATTAAGCCGTTTTTTATAACCAAATGAAAAAGAGAACGCTTATTTGACCACCCTGTACAATCGCCGAGCAGTCTTAGCCTACAACAGAGACTCTCTTCGCCGCCATTCTTCGTCCACCAATTCGTTATCCTGGTTGTTTAACGCATCGCTGTCGATGCAGTCCCGCCATCTCAAACGGAGCTCACCACACTTCCTCTGCCCATCTGGAAAGCCTAAGAGTACTGCGGGCTGGTTCATTGTCCGCCATTACATGTCCGTCATAACATAACCAGTTCACCAAGGCCTGGCTAGGCAGGACGCATATCCGCAGAACGACAGTAAGGTCGTTATAAGTTGCGTGCAGCTAGCTCTTGTAGGGGCCCATGCATAGTCGATCCACATATACGGGACCAAAAATCAATCTGTCATCTTCTTCTCGGACGCGGTTAGAAGGGATTCGTCTGTTTTAGACAGAGTCCATATCTCAGATGTGTATGTTCTGATTGTGTATGATTTTGAAGGTTCTGTACAACCCCTGCTTCGATCGTCTCGACACGACATGCGAGCGAAATAGTTTCTTCACTCTGTAGAATGTGTTCAACCTAATGGCTGCTAGCACCCTAGAATGAATTTCCTCCGTTATGTTTTTTTCATTGTGATTGAGTAAGCTGTGCACACTTTTGGTCTGCAGATAGTCGAGCACAACGCCAAATTAATGGTGCCACCATTCCCATCAACCCACAGTATTGCGAACCACACGTGGGGGGTTATACTAACAGGTGACCTGCAGTTCGAAGTCGAGTTCAAGCTCCACCTATCAAGGGTCAAAGGTTAGCAATGACAAAAACATCATCTTCTTCTTCTCCTTATTTGGCGACTTAGCTTGCGCCAGAGACAATGTTAATACCTCCGGTGCTATTCCGCAAAGGTTCGATTTTACGGGCGAGGTTGTTAGGCCCGAGTGTATCGGTTACCAGCGGTCTGTCACGCCGGTATCGGGAATCGAAACCATGGGCCCTATTACCAAACTCGAACACGTAGTTCACTCGAACGATCATTCGGGATCATTTAGCTATCGCTGCACCCGTTCCAGTTTCCGTTTCGAGAACTTTCGATTGGATGAACTTTATTTGCCGAACGATCGAACCACTAACGGGATTACGACTCTCGTACGAACACTAATATTCGACAATCCGGTTTCCATCAACTTTTTGCAGCGGTTTTTGCTTTCTGTTAGGATGTCTTTGATTTTATCAATTAGTTTGTATTGTTTATGCTACGCCGTGCAAAGAAAATGATAATTTCAAAGATAGTTAATATTTTGCAGATGGAAAATTCAATTTGTCAAATTTACATAGCAATATTTTGCGATGAATCTTTGTATTTTCGGTTCCTTCACTGTTACTATCGCTATCGGAAACGTAGAAATCATCAGAAAAGCGGAAATCGTCTGAAAATTTCATAAATATAATAGCAAGAATCGCACGCACATCTGAACTGCTGTCTATGTGTATCTGTGTATGTGTATCTGCCGGGCTGCACGATGCGCAAATAAATTTTCTGGCATTTTACTTAAATGCCAAACTGTTTGCGCTTGTGTCAAAACGTTTATGTGTCGGCCGAGCCGTAAACCCTACCGCAAACACTGTTAGCAAACGCTTTGTTTACAAACAGAGGATAATGTAAGTTCTTATTTGCTGGTGTAGGAACAAAATCGAAAAAACAGGAAAAAATATTCAGAAGTCAATTTATTTCTCTTCTATTTCTGTTCTCGGACCAAAAACACGAATGTAAACACGTTTGACATTTCGTTTTTATATTTTTGCTGCCATACGAAGCGCAAACGAAGTGACGTTTTTGCGGTAAGGAGCGTAGCGTAACCTCTTAGGACCTTTCACACTGGTTGGCGAACAGGGCGAACATCAAGCAGAGTGAACGACTGGGCAAAAACATTAAGACACCTTGTGTAATTTCAAACTAATCGAACTAATGATTTCGATTGCCGATACCGTCGTGACGGAAGGGTTTGTGGCGTGGCCAACAACCCCGCTCGTAAAAACGAACCATTACAGAGAGCAGCAGAGATTGATATTGGACCCTATTACCCGGCGTCTACACTATGAGAAACTTAGCAAACATGTATGAAAAAACGGCGCAATAAAACCCTTGTAACCCTGCGTCCACACTATGAGAAATCTGTGCTGGCGTCCAAACTAGCAGATTCTAGGCGAAAAATCAGTAAGCTCCAGTGAGTGAAATGACAGTTTGTTTGTTATTGCTTCGAATTTACGGTTTCCTTTTCTTCTCCTTAAATTACCGACTTTGTCAAAATCTGTTCCGCTGTCGAAAATAAGTCCTTTTTTGGGACAGACAAAAATCTGACCGAAATTTGGCGCCAGCTGTGAAATTAAAAAAAAAAATCCCCTAAATATCGCCTGAACACCCCGAAACGCGAGGAATATTCCATAAACAGAAAGAGCTCAACAGCAACTCAAAGTAGCTCATGTCAAGATGTTAAGTGACAGATTATGGGCCTACCATACATTTTTGCCCAGATTCTCATAGTGTGGACGAATGGTAAAAGATGCAAAGAAAATGTTACCGAACGAAACGACCCGAACAACCCAGTGAGCAAAATTGAGTGCCTGGACCGCAATATCACGTTCATTTTTCGAGAACTTTTCACGAACGAGTCGCGATCTCATACAAATTTTGTATGGGCCAGTTGTTTTGGTTCGCGAATCGTTCGCGAAACGGCGCAAAGAATAGTTCGCGAAAAATGAACTCTCCAGCGTGACCCTCTTGTCTCCCTCTCTCCTGTGTGTCCCCTCTCTTTCTTCGATTTTCTTTCTACCATATTCCCCCCTAGCCAAAATGAAACAGTTTGTATTTGTTCGGTATATTTCGGTATATTTTCTCTCTCTCCTTTTTTGGGTTCGCGTTCACTGTTCACACTTCACTAGAGCGGTCGTAGCAATTTGGTGCGTAGCTGCTTGATGGTGACGCCGTAGACGCGTTGAAAAATGTTTTGCATCGTAGTTGGACATCCGAAACGAGCAAAGTGAAAAGTTTTCAACATTATTTGATTGTCACTGAATACTGTCCACTAAACTTACCTGGATTATTTCTATCAGGATCACACATGATGGAACGAAAAACGCGCACTTGCACTTGACCTGGGGCACAACATCGACTGCCCGTTCTCTCTCGAACATAGAAGTTTTACTGGATCTCGCTATCTCTTTTTTTGTATTCCTCTTCCTTTCGCTCATCTGTTCGTCTTCGTGTTCGCATGGCCTCTCGGCTCTGAAACCCTACCCTCCCTGTAAATGGAACCCACAAGCTAGTGCATGAAACACCCTCGTCTCGTGGTTTCTTTCACTCTTTTATCCCTGTATTTACGAGCGGACCCTCATGACCCGGCCTGCTCGCCCCTTCTCGCCCTCGTCGCAGGCAGAGGGGCGTTTGGATTCATCCGTTTCAGCCTTCCTCGCCCCCGTCGCAGGCAGAGGGGTACCCGAACAAAAAAGTCACTCAATTTTTCATTTTTCTGGCCCCAGATCTCAACCTGTGAGACAACCTCTCTCACTATGGCTGGATTGAGATATAACGGCTCACTTTCCTTCTTGTATATCCCAAAAATCGCGTTTATATCCCAATCCGTCTCACTAGCTCCGTGAGCGTCTCCCCCTATATTTTTTATTCTCTCTTCCTCTCATTCCATACACCCTCTCACCTACATACTCTCAATGCATGAACTGTCAAATCGTTGTGATGTTGTAAACAAAGTGTTGCATTTATTCAGTTTTTTACAACAACGATTTTTGAACAATTGTTTCACTTTTCTATATGGCACTGTTTTTTGGCAAATGTTTAGCACTGCGTTGTCGCTTTCGATATTCCGCTTGCATCGTCGTATCGTTCGCTCCATCGTAATCGTCCGCTGTGTTGTCGGCATTCAATAGCAGGATGACACTTTGTTCCATTTCATGGTCGGCTGAAAATGTAAACAAATGCGGTTTACTTTTACGATTTAGAAGTAAATACCTCTCAAGAAATGCTTCCCGATGCTTAAATTTACTTACCGAAATAAGCAACAGCTTAGAATTCACTATTAAACATTATTTTTACACCAATATTTGAACCTCTTCGAATTGCTTGCGTCGTGCGTCGTACGTTTTGTATGAAACTAAGTTTCTAACAGTTTGGCGTTGGAGTGCCGGACTGGATGCTACATGAGCGTGACAGAGACAAAAAAGTTGTTCGGTGTTGCGCTTTCTTTCTGGCCTTTGGTGAGAAACGAATCGACGCTCAGATATTTCGTCTCACTATAGAAAATATGAGTGACTTTTTTGTTCGGGTAGCTCGGGCACTCAATTTTGTCCACTGGGAAAAAAATCACTCAATTTTTCATTTTTCTAGCCGCGGATTTCGACTTGTGAGATGCCCCCTCTCAGTATGGCGGTTTTACCGGAGTAAGCTGAGTTCTGAGATCCTTATACCGGTAAAATGTATGGAGTGAGCGTCCTTACTCCGCTACCCTACGGCTTATACCGGTAAAAATCCGATGGGCGCCGTGAGAGTTTCCCCCTCTATATGTTATTCTCTCTTCCTCTCATTCCATACACCCGCTCAATGAACTGTCAAATCGTTCTGCTGTTGTAAACAAAGTGTTGCATTTATTCAGTTTCATGTTTTTTACAATTACAATATTTCCACAATTGTTTCACTATTCCACCATGTACATGCACTTTTCACTTATCTTTGCGTGTACGTAGAGTGTATTCATCCATGTATCCTCTATTCCATGTATCCTGTACCATACGCTTTATCGTCATTGCATAGTACGCTGCTAATGGTCCGCTGAAAATGTAAACAAATGCGATTTACTTTCACGATTTAGAAGTAAATACCTCTCGAGAAATGCTTAAATGCGATGCTTAAATTTACTTACCGAAATAAGCAACAGCTTAGAATTCACTATTAACTAAATTCACTTTCTGGCCTTTTTTTGTTCGGGTGATAGCAGCTCTCGCCAGGGCCAGAATGAACCATCGGAAGAAAACAAGGAACGAAAGTTAGTTTTTACTTGATACTCTTTTCACGACCCCTTTCAAACATTGAATAGCCATTTAGAGCACATGTAACAAAACTATAACCTAACCGTGCTTTGATTTTGCGGAGTGTCATTTTTGTACGTAGACTTGATCAGCCCGACAGCCATTGCTACACAATTGTGAACGTGATGCCGAAGACAGTTTTTTGTCTTCTAATGTGATTTTAACGATCTACGGGGCCATATCCAGTCATCTTCCGTACTTTCTAGGGTCAAGGTGCGGTGGTAAAAGCAGGCAACTATCTTGAAAAAAAAAACCAAGCGATGCCTGGCCGTAAGCATGTTTTTTTCTTTTTTAAACGCAAATACAGCCGGTATTGGCCTTTTACAGAGAATCCCTCTACCGTCGAAGTCGAGCGTTTTTGTTCGTTAATTCGTTAAATAGGCCGTTGTTGCTTCAAGAGCCGAGACCCGTGGGGTGCGGTGGGCTGTCCGGGAGGAAGTTTAGTCGGTAGAAACCCGGCATGGTTTTGCGGTACCCGGAGCGAGTGGGGACCAGCCATCTTGGTGAGGGGCCTTCAGCTCCTCACACAGCGAGAAACCGAAAGGTTTCGTCTCCCGCAAGGGGCGCTGGAAGATTCTTCCATCCTTAACAAAATGAAAAAGGCCGTTGTTGCCTCGCTATAGGTGCAGTCGTACCATATCAGGCGGGGTCTCTGTCCTTCTGGGCGATCTAAAGGCCTCCACACACCGCCGACGTGAATTTCGGACCAACGCGTCACTTCCCCTTTCACACCCCGGTTGCGAACGGCAACAGAAAAGTCGTTCGGGCGAAAACAATTAGACACCTTGGGTAATGAAAAACTAACTCGCTAAACTAAAACTCGAAGGCTACTCAATTGAGGTTTTTTGTATCATAAGCATGCAAAACCATTTTGACTTAATTATTATTTGTACATACAAATACATACAAAAACGTACGTACACACAACATACATAAACATACACAACATACACAACATAAATGCATACAAATACGTACGTTGTACATACGTACATACAAACACAAAATTCATCATAAAACTATTCTCGCACGAAAAAATCAATGTCTCTTGAACTTCCAAATATAAACACAAATAATCTGTTTAAACTCAAAATTTCGCCCCAACCACCCACACACCAACTATACGAACCTTGGTAGTGTTCTGTAGCGACGAGTTGTGATTTTGATCAACTTTGCCGTCGGCGTACGAAGTTTACATCGCCAACTCTGACAACCGGTGTGAAGTGCCCCATAGAAACTCATAGGAGACAACGCGGTTTTGATGCTACGTTACGTGTCGAAATTTACGGTCCGAACTTTTCGTTGGCGTTGTGTGGAGGCCTTAAGTCATGGCCCGACTCCCTAAAGACCGCATAGGACAGAGCGCGACAAATAGTACGACAGAAGAGTAATTGGGCGGTCACATGAAGCGAAAATAAACGATCTGACATTTCAGATAAATGCCAGTCAAACGGACTCTCGGCGGACACGTAAAAACCGTTAACGAACGTTTAAAAAAAACCGAAAAAATGTTCAGAAATCAATTTATTCTTTGTAAAACACGATGTACCCCGGACGGAAGAATTAAACACGTGGAAAAAGACAGAAGGGACAGAAACATAAGACGTCTGGTTCGATTAACTTCCAACGATAAAGTGTCATTTAATCACATTTCGTTTGACATATTTGACAAACCTATGCTGCGTACACACTTCGAGCATAGGCTGCGTACACACTGTGCCGCGCTACAGGGGGTCTACATTATCTTCGATTTTTGTTTTCTCGGACCAAAAACACGAATGTAAACACGTTTGACATTTCGGGTTTATATTTTAAACCGGCCACACGAAGCGTAAACGATCTGATATTTTTACGTTCCGAATTACGGCACGTATAGCGGCATAGATATACTGCTCTTCTTAGACGTTCGACTGCATAGACGTTGGTTGCATTATTTCCATCGATGTTGAACAAGTTGGCAGAACAATCTGAGCTAACACATGAATGGCTGCTAACGGTAGAATTATTAAGAACCGAATGGGTTTGGCCTTAGCAGCCATCATCCGCAAGCAACGAACGACGTTTTGCTGTTGGATGGTAGAAATTGTCTAGATTGTCGTAAGGGTGTTGTGTTAGCGACTACTATCGAGTCAGGAAGGAGAAGAACTTAACACTAGAGCAGCGGGGAACGAATAATGAACAGAACGCACCATTTATCTTATCAGGAAGTACACCCTGAATCAACCGAACAGATAACAATTTATTATTATTTTTTAATTTCCGCGGGCTATGTATATCCGATTTCCGATCCGATTATGGCGTTAGGTTGCTACACATGTCAGTGACTTATGATGAAAAGTACGGCCAGTTTTAATAATCAGTCAATTTTTGACAGTTGTTTTGCTTGGATGTGTTTTGGCTCATCGTTGATTTATCTCTATTTTAAAAAAATGGATGACAAAGAAGCTTTAACAAATTTTGTGTAAAACCCCAAGCTAAGAGCTCGGACGCAATCGAAATGCTGACTATGGCTTATGATGAAGCTATTAAAACCAAAAACAGCGCTTATCTGTGGCTCATTTTCCTTTCGAAAATCGGATGTACGCAGCCCGCGGAAATTCAAAAGTTACGATACTTTTTGAACACACCTCGTATAACCAAAAATGGTAAACTAAACATAGTTTGTTGTGTTCTTGTTCTTCTTCTCTTCGCTGATTTCACAAAAAAACAATAGGAAAATAAAACAAGAAGTTGAACACTTCTACTGGAAATGCGGATTTAATTATCCATCTGCATTAGCAATGCAGTTCACTCAACAGACCCAACCTGCGGGGCCAGACAAAGCGTAACGTAACGTTTTTGGCATTTCAGATTAATGCCAAACTGCTGTGCTTTTGTCAAAACGTTTATGTGTCAACCGACCGCAAAACCCGTTGGCAAACGCTTTGTTTACAAACAGAGGATAATATACAGTTGTTAACAGGATAACAGGATAATATACAGCAAACGCTTTGTTTACAAATAGAGGATAATATACAGTTGTAAAGTAAGTATGTAAGTTGTTGTAAGTTCTTTTTGCCGGTATAGCAACAAAATCGAAAAAACAGAAACAAATATTCAGAAATCAATTTATTTCTCTTCTATTTCTGTTTTCTCGGACCAAAAACATGCATGTAAACACGTTTGACATTTCGTTTTTTTATTTTGAAATATAAAAACGCAAATGAAATAACGTTTTTGCGGTCCGATTTGCGTTTCGTCTGGCCCCGCCGAACCACTTGGCATAGAACTGCATCACGGCAGGGTGCAATAAAGACCGTGAAGTGAATCAACCCTACCGAACTTAATGACAATTCAGCGTGTGCACAAAACACAGAGCGTAAAGTTGACGCAGTGCCACAATCTCACATTGTTTTCTCAATAGAGTTCAAACCCTCTTTGCCGTTCTTGATTGCACATTCTTTAGTTTAGAACGAACATCATCTCTATCTCAAGAGCGTTCATATTAGACTGTACCACACATTCAGCAATATTTTTTAGCAGAAGAGCTTTTTCCGTTGTATAGCATACAACGGAGTGTGCGAATGATAACAGCCAAGAGTTAGTGACGGTTATTAGAGATTGACATCGATACTGTGTGCGAAAAAACAGAGAGTGAGCGAGAAAAATTTCTAACACACATGATGACACATATGTGAATCACAAAGCGGCAGAGTTGCTGCTGAATTTTAGTATTCGCACCTCTATCCATCCGAACGGCTGTATGTGCTCTGTCCATATGTTGGATGATATTATTGTCCAGTTTTGCTCATGCATGATCTAGACTAGTGTTCATGCAGCCTATCAATGTCCGTTATCGTTCGTGTACTGCTGTAGCAAGTTCAATTCAAGTTATCGTAACTTAACTTCATAGAAACTCTGCCACTGACGCAAGTGTTTGTTGTTTCATGTTGGTTGATATTTACGTGTTATGTGTGTTAGAAGCTTTGTGTGTGCTTACTAAGGTTAAGAGTGGAGTCAATGGCGGCAATTCGTCTCTGGCTATCTTCGTTGGGCATGGTGATGATGATAGTTACTGTCATCAGCACCACCCCCACCATAACAAAGCGACTATATGGCTCGAGAGCAATCGATACGCTGCGTCATCGCTACGCTCAACAGGAGGACAAAGCGTGGAAGATCGTTAGTCAGATCGATCACATCGCCAACCAGTTGAACGAAGACGCCTCTAGACAGAGGCATGTGGCGTTGCAAGAAATATGCACTATCTATTTACGCTTTGTTGACGACGAGTTGCCACCACTGGAATCTGATTACGGCAGCGGAGGCGAATACTTCAACATCTTACAGCGCTTTTCTGAATGGCACTTCCTCGAGCAAAACCTGCTAACAATCAACAAATTATATAGGGTATTGTACAACTTTCTGCGGGAGCAAACGCTACGTCTGACTGAAAATGAAGATGAGGCGACGGAGTTAGGTTCGAAGAGTGCTATTAAAGACGATGAAAACTTCCGCCTGCTAAGCATCGATATGGCCGAAACGATACTGTTCGATCGCCGTTATCCAATTGATCAACAGCTTGAGCAGATCTACAACATCATGGTGCGCCAAGCACTCTATTTCAAGGTTCAAATGGTAGGAAAGGATATGGATGATATGGATTAGAGAGATTTTTTTACGAGAAGACCGAGCTCTATAAGCTCGGCAATTCTTACTGATCCGCTAGCAAAGAAGGCCTCCCAGTTTGGTGGGACGGGGGCAATTCTACCTTATTAATCTTTGTATCTTAATACTCTTTCCATACATACACACACAAAGGTGGCCAAATCGACTATCTGTACGTTTGGACTATCGGCCCAACAGATTTTGTATCTTCTGTACGATGCAATCGCGATGTCCGAGCTGAAAGGCTACCTAATGATGCAGTTCTCCTACTTGGTGCTAAAGGCACAAGGCCGTGGAAACTTCACTGTCGAATCACAAGCCCGCCGGGAAGAGCTGAACACACGGCTCAATCGAACCCAAGCTTTGCTTCAACGCGCGATGGAGCAGACGAGCCGCGAATACTGGCGATGCGATCCGGAGGCACGCGCCCATCGCGAAAACGAAACTTTTTTGCAGTTCACGCGTCTTGTACAAGGTTACATAGAAAATGAAGTCGACATGAACACAGAGAACACGTGTCGCGAGTCTTGCGCTCACTATCAATATGGCCATCGACAGGAACAGTGCTATAAAGAGCTGTACTGCAGCCGACAGCCGAAGTGCAACGGGCGTATTTACGAATGTGAGTACGTCGACTCCGACATGTCGATCTGCCCGGCGGCCCATCAAAGCCAACGGCGCTACGAGTTTATCGAATACGAGAACGGTTTAGTACGAGGTCATAAGAGCTACTGTGCACGAGGATCTACCAAGGTCGACTCCTGGTGGCGATGGATCTTCTGGCACTGTAGCTATTGCTTCTGCCTATGTGACGACAATGGGCCCCGTTCTGATCGTTACGTTAGTTTACGTGAATCCATTTCCGACATCGATCAAAATAGGTGAGATAGTTTATCTGACACCCTCAAAAATGGACTCTCACAATCTCACACCACATTTTTGAAAGGGTTGTGACCGGATTGCGATTCGTTAAACAAGGCAGAGTGATGCATCTATTAGTGCAGCAAGGCTTATTGTTGCCCCAGGCTGAGATCGACAATCGAACGCTGGAGTGGCTCAGCCCCCCGGATGCCTTCAGCGTACTAGCGAAAGGTGCTCGGGAAGGACGCGACTATCACACACTTACGTACGATAAGCGTGCTCTCGACCTCGACGACGTGCACGTCCATCCAGGTTACGTCCTCACAGGGGTACGCTTTAGGCTGCTCGGCACTCACCTCAACCTCGAAATACGTATGACGGAAATGAACTTTACCTCCGGCAAGCTGCTCGATCACGATAAAAGCATTTGGATTGGCAACGACAACACGGTTGACAGGTTGGTGTAATAAGCGATAATTTCCCCAGCTATAAATTTAATTCAACCATCCGTTTCAGAACTGAGCTTATACTGCACCAACCGGATGTGCCTACACGATCCCTGAGCAAATCTGTCCCTGATTCGACCAGCCGCCAGTACATTCGTTTTGGACCAAGCGACCGGAACCAAGACGCGGCCCAAACGACAGTCCCTTTTATCGATGCCCAGCCAGTATACACGCATAAGGCAGTGCCGCTATCCGGAGCCGGCCTCCTGCACAAGGGTCAACCCAAATATGGTGGATTCGTGGCACCTAAGTTATTCACCTACAATTTTACTGCTCACATTCAATAATCAGTGGTGGACACATTCAGTGAACACTGTAGATCAAAGTACAGATTGAAATACTACGAACCATTTCGCCTTCTAAAGCGAGAGCGGCAGAGGGAGGCAATTTGAGCGCAAAACAAATAATATGGATGGAAGATAATATCTGTAAACAAAGAGCGGGAACGGGATCGTTTGTTACGTATTGAAAGGCATCCGATTCAAACTATGATCAATACACTGGATACTGCTCCAGCTGAGCTTGCTTAACATCTTTCAACAATCTTCTAACTCACCTGCACGCGGAGGGGATGCATCATCAGCATCGGTAACAAATCAGCGCGAGGCAAAATGTCTTTGAGTGACATACCCATCGTTTTCACGCCCTGACAAACGAAGGCAGCCAGATAGCGGTGCAATGGAAAGTGAAATGATGCACGAAACATATCATCCTGCGAAATACAAACAGTATCCGTAACAGTAATAGAATAGTCAAGAATATGTTAAGTAGTAAGTTACCTTCTCGAATTTAGGATGCTGATAGAAGTTAACCGCCTCGAGCCACTCGTTCAAATAGTTAACGCAATACATCATGATGTTTTTGGCGAGGGGCGCGTGTGACGGATCTTGCAAGTGCGAGATAACGGACCACATGGGATAGGCACTCGCCTCTAGCTCGCAGCTGAACGCTGCATAGTAGGAACTAGACTCATATTCTACATGGCTTATGATCTCGCGAAGGTTAACATTCATTCCTGAGGGCAAATAGACGATTTATTAGTGACTATAAAACCCAAAACGATTCGGCTCAACAGAAACTCGCCAGAACTTACCTTGCAACATCGATAGGAACTGGAACCACATGTCGATGAGTGCGTCGTTCTGCAGGAAAACGAGCGCAACCGACTCATGCGACAGGACATTGTTGAAGTCCGACACAAGCGGCCAGTAGCAGTGTTCTTTCATCACTCGCTCAGCGCAATCGACCACATAGTGAAAGTTTCGCTCAGGATTGTGAAGCAAGTGTGGGGTTAAAATTTTCGCCATCATCTGCCGTAGGCTAATGATCATGACATGCAGTAGAGATAGTTCTTCAACCATCTTCAGCGCGAGACTTTCGTTGGAAAAAAGCTGGACGCTCATATGCACTACCCTGTTACTTAGAGTGTCCGGGTCATTAGACAGTTCAAGCACGCTTGGAATGCGACAATAGTGCATAACGAAAGTACGCGTCAGGTGCTCTTTATAATCTTGGTCAGGCAACATATTCAGAAGGAAGCACACGATCTGCTGCTGAAATTCATATTTAAACGTCCAGAAGATGAACTCCTCCAGCAATGTACCGTGCACGATGGTGCGTCCAAGTGCGGGCAGATACGCATACTCTGGCGGAGGTTCCGGCGAAGGAAATTGGTGGAGGGCATCCTCATATAATCGCCGGCTGTTTCGTAGATAGTTTCTGTTACTGTTGATGGGATAGGGCTGCTCAAACAACCCTCGATACACTTTCCGGTCTATGAGTGTGCGGGTCATCACGCGCCTCATCAGCTCACCCATGTTGTTAAACTCCATCAACATGGCGCAGTAGTCATTGCAATACTCAGCTGTCCGACGACATCCAGCCGAATCGTGATTGATAGCACTGAACTCGCGGAAGTGTAGAAGCATGCGGAGTATTAAGCGCGGCATCATCGCCTCCGCTGGGAGCAACAAATCGTCGGGAACTGGGGTACTCGAAGGGCAACTGTTCAAGCCGTGATCACTACAGAAACCCTCTGGTTTCATAACGGACGTGTCGCCACAGTCACAGGCCCCGCCCGCCTGTGATAAGAACATATTAAAATCATGGTTCTGGTGGTTACCTCTCTTGAAGCAATCACGACAGATCGACATGCACGGTGAAATGCCGCACGTCCGACAACGATATGCTACCACATGTGGTATCCAGACCAACCCGCATTTCGCATGATTATCGTATGCTCGTACTGCAAAGAAAAATACAATATTAAAAAGCAAGTACCCTTCGAAAAACAATGTGATACAAAGCATGGACGAGAAAGGAGTTAATAGGACCGACATGGCGGCAAGAGAAGGATAGCCCCCTAGCCCCTACTGATTAAGAATAGTTTTGGTCGACCCTTCAGCGGGAAGCGCATTTCGCTTCGGATTCCGAGAAGCCACCAGGAAGATGCCCGAATTGCCACTGGAGGCTTCAACTGATGCGCCTGAACTGATCAAAAATGCGCCCGCGCGCGCCTTGCGAATCAAATCAAACTCACCACTGACCAAACTCGGTCTTTCGAAAAATTCAGTACCTCGGCCATACCCTAGCAGTATATTGTCGTGCGTGATCATAACTGTATAAAAAAGAACTAAACGAAAATAATAGCCTCCTTACGCCTCGTCCACAGTATGAGTTTTCTCTACAGGTTTTTTGATATGCTAGCGTCCACACTAGTAGCTTTTGAGCGAAAAATTCCGTGAGCTCCAGTCAGTGAAATGACAGTTCGTTTGTTTATGCTTTGATTTTTCAGTTTCCTTTCCTTTTCCTTCTAGTGCCATTTTTGTCAATATTTGAACCGCTGTCGAAAAACTAGCCAAATTTTGGGAAAGCAATAAAAATTGCCGAAATTTGCCGTAAACTGTCAAATTGAAAAAAATACCCCCGAAACGGGAAAATATCCCGTAAACAAAAGGCGCTTAAAAGCAACTCAAAGTAACTCACGGAACTCTAGCAAAAGGTTAATAGTTTCTTGGCCTGCCATACATTTTTAACAAGTTTCTCATACTGTGGACCTCGGGTTATTAAATAAAGAAACCGTATGTATTTCTCGTTAACTTCTCGCTTGAAGTACGAGGTGTGTTCAAAAAGTTCTGACAATTTTGTATTTACTCGGGCTACGTATGTTCGATTTTCTGTGTTTTTATAGCCTTAGGTTGCTATAACACATCGCTCAATAAGTCCGTAGGATAGCTTATAAAACAACAATATTTTGATATAATTTGTATTTATTCATCAACATAGTCTCCTTTTAAGGCGATACAGTCAGTCAAACGCTTCTCTAACTTTTCGATACCATGTTTGTAGAACGATTCATATTTCCCTTCAAAATATTCCTCAGTTTCGGCGATGACCTCCTCATTCGATCCAAATCTCTTTCCCTGGAGCATCCTTTTGAGATCCGAGAACAGCCAATAATCGCTGGGGGCCAAATCTGGCGAGTATGGTGGATGGGGCAACAATTCGAAGTGCAATTCATTCATTTTCACCATCGTTTTCATTGACTTGTGACACGGTGCATTGTCTTGATGAAAGAGACTTTTTTCTTCTTCATGTGCGGTCGTTTTGCGTCGATTTCAGCCTTCA
>NW_026684271.1:18926-38108 GCF_943735745.2 Anopheles bellator | reverse complement strand
TTTGTTTTTGTTCCTATTCCCGAAATATAAATAGTGACCCTCGTATTGCTAACAAATGTTTCATTTCATAATTTATTCAATAGTACCATAAAATATGTACCTAAAAGGGCACATTTGTATGTTTAGAGGAGACAAAGTCGGCCCCCCTTGATAGAGTAGTTGGTAACGCTCTTCGCTGTCAGCGCAGCTGGCTTGGGTTCGAATCCCGGGATCGGTTGTCACTCAACTGGCCACGGTTTCGATTCCCGATACCGGCGTGACAAAGGGGTGTTGGTGCGGGACCAACAACCCCACCCGTAAAAACGAACTGTTACGGATAGCACCAGGGATAATTGACATCAACATTGCCTCTGGTGCAGGCCAAGACCGCACAGCGGTTGTAGCGCCAAAGAAGAAGAAGAAGAAGAAGAGGAGACAAAATTTTTACTCCCCTTGTATAACGCGCACCCAGATTTTAGAGCTAAAAAAATTGGGGAAAAAGTGTGCGTTATACACGGAAAAATACGGTACGTTCTAGGGCAATATGGGCGAGCTAGAGCAATAGCTAGAAAGAGAAACCCACAATTGTTTGCTGTTGCGCGCTCTCTCTGTCTTGTCTCAGTATGAAGAAAAACCATTGTGCACATTCATTGTGACGCGGCCGGAGTATAACGCCTCGTCCATACCATGAGTTTTTTCTACAGGTTTTTTGCTATACTAGCGTCCACACTAACAGCTTTTGCGCAAAAAATTCCGTGAGCTCCAGTGAGTGAAATGACAGTTAGTTTGTTTTTGCTTTGAGTTTTCAGTTTCCTTTCCTTCTCCTTCTATTGCCATCTTTGTCAAAATCTGATCCGCTGTCGAAAAACTAGCTATATTTTTGGATAGCAAAAAAAAATTGCCGAAATTTGGCGTAAACTGTCAAATTGAAAAAAATATTCCGAATTTTTGCCAAGCTTCTCATAGCGTGGACAATTTGAAGACTTAACGACATGAGAATTGGTACATGGAATATTAGTTGCGGCGGCAATCAAGCCGGTGGTTTTCGAAGACTGGTACACGAGCTGGCGAAGAACAAGGTGGGAGTCGCGGCTATTCAGGAGTTGGGGTTCAACAAAGACGCACAGAATTGCAAAATACACGGGTAAAACGGTTTTCGCAGCAGTAGCATATCCCGTCCGGTACTTGGGACTTCTTACTGGCCCAAAAATACCAACATTTGATATTACTGGAGGGCTACATGAGGCGTACAAACTGACGTAAAATAAATTTGTAATGTCAAATCGTTTACGCTTCGTGTGGCAGCAAAAATATAAAAACGAAATCTCAAACGTGTTTACGTTCGTGTTTTTGGTCCGAGAAAATTGAAATAGAAGAGAAATAAATTGATTTCAGAATATTTTTTCGGTTTTGTTAGATTTTGTTGCTATACCAGCAAATAAGAACTTAAATTATCCTTTGTTTGTAAGCAAAGCGTTTGCAAAAAGTATTTACGCTCGGGTTTACGCATCGGCCGACCCGTAAACGTTTTGACAGAGGCGCAGCAGTTTGGCATTAATCTGTAATGTCAAAAACATTACGTTACGTCTCATGTAGCTCCCCAGTTAGACTTCCGCAACGTCAATGAACGCCTGTGTGTGTTGCGCATGAAAAGTCGCTCCAAGAATTATTCACACCAACGTGCACGCACCACACGAGGCCCAAGGCGCGGACAAAAATGCCTATTATGAAAAACTCGGTAAAATCTTTGACAAATGTCCCCAGAATGACGTCAAGATCGTTTTGGGAGATTTCAACGCCCATGTGGGTAGGGAGGAAGACTATAGACCGACCATCGGGAAGCACAGCCTGCATAAGACCCCGAACGAAAACGGGAAAACACTGGTCTTCTTTACTGCGGAACGGGGAATGGTGGTGAAAACCACTTTCTTCAAGCACAGCGCAGGCATCTGGCTACGTGGCAGCACCCTAATAACTCTTTTCCGGATAATGAGATCGACCACTTCTTGATTAGCTGCAAGTATATCTCGGATGTGATTGATCATCTCGGATGTGGGTGATAACTGGAGCCGCCGCTACATGTTCGAGCTACACCGCATCCTTAGCACCCAAAACGAAACCCAAACTGTTTGGTGCAGATTTTGATCTGTAGGAATCATCGGCCGCCGTATGAATGAATGAAGAAGGAACCGCCTTAATGGTCGATCGCGTACACTACCGAGCAATATTGGCTTATTTGTTCTTTAACGAAATTTAAGAAGAGAATTTAGCCGACCTTTGGTTTCAAGAGGACGACGTTATCTGCCATATAACAACAGCCACGATCGGTTGTTTGCGCCGCATCTTCGGACAGCAAATTATTATTATCAGGCAACATCCGCTCAGCTCAGTCAGTGTTTGGCACTCGTCGAGAACAGTCTTTTTGTTTTTTTGTTTTGGTTTTTGGTTTTGCTTTATCTGTCGGCTTTCTGCTGGCGCAACGCGTTTCAGCGGTGCCGACCGGTGCGGTGCATGGGAGAAGCGAAACTTTGAAGAAAAAGGGCAAAATGTGCATAAAATAGGAACATTTGATTTCTTGAAAAACGAAAATGTGCAATGTATTAAATCATTTAAATTTTTTTTGGAAAGTTGGAAAGTGAAACAGTGCAAAGAAAGTGCCTTATTCTTACAGCGCTTAAGAATAAAATGTGGCGTCAGGTCTCAGTTGAAAAAGAGCGTTGAGTTCGATCAGTGAAATAGAAACTTTTGGGCGCTTGAAAGGAGGGGATGCGCAGAAAGTAGAAGCTGTTAAGTGTCGTCGAGTGAATAGCGGAGCGGAGTGAATTGAATAGCGGAGTTAAGAGAACAATTACTCCCCGAGCAGAGGAAAATCAAGCAGAGCGCGTCTGCACCAGAGCCCCGGATCGGCCATGATCGATACCGTTACGACGGTCACCCGGATGGTCCGGCGACAGTTTGGCGGCGACAGTATGGCGGCGATCGGCACGTTGTAACGAACATCCGTTGCAGATGCGATGCGGATGACCGAAAGTTGTTTTAGGATGGCGGGGCTGATCCTTGTCTGAGCATGATCAGTTGTTTCTGGGACCGCTCGAACGTTTAAGCAGATCATGTGCTGTTTTAGGATCACACGGAACGCGTCGGTGGGTGGAGCTACGGTCTACGTGGGCGCGGTGATCGATTCTCTGACGGCTGGAGAACTCAAAACAAAAAGTGAAAACTGACCTTTTCAGACATTCGAAAGGTGAAAAATGCGCAGAAAATAGAAATTTTAAAATGCCGAAAAGTGTAGAATAAACAGAAAATAAGAATTTTAAGTGGTAGAAAGGTTAGATAAACTAGTGAAATGTGATGAGGAAGAAATATTGAATGTTTGGAACGTGATTAGGGACCGGCATAGACAAAAATAGGGACTCATGTGTTTTGCGTGTGACAACGAGTCTCTTGTCGCTCTGTTTTGGTTGGTTTTTCGGTGGTGTCTTCGGTTCATTTGTTTGCCAATGGTACGAGTCATCAAGATTTACCTCCTTAATTTAGATCGTCAGTCGGGTTGGTTCGATTCGCCGGTGCTGCGGATGGCTGGCTGTTTTTACGGAAGCAACAAGGATCTACATACAGAAATGTAGTGTACGTCGTACGTCGTCGTCGTGTAGCGTACAAGTGTACGTCAGAAATAGTAGAGAGCCGCCGCGGAAAATGCTGGCATTGCACAGGTGATGGTCACATTGCCAGAACATGTACCAATAACCAGCGATGCTTCACCTGTAGAGAGGAACACCGTACGGGCTCCCGGGTCTGCAAAGAACCCAGCGGGCAAAGTTGCGCGACATTTCCCCGCTTCTCCCTGTTTCTTCTTGCCTCACCCCACAGTGGGGAATTTGATGGTAAAGGCGGACATATTTATTTTTAGGAAGAATCTATGGACTTTTTCAACGTTTTTGTTTTATTTGTATATGTTTTGATTAAATTCAACATTCGCAACGCCTTCAACACTGCGAGCTGGACGGCAATATGAGAGGGGCTTCGCAGCAAAGGGGTTCCAGCTGCCTTGATCAGGATTCTACGGAGCTACTTATCAAACAGGAAGTTATTGTACGATACAGATGATGGCGTAGCGAAGGGGGAAGTTACGGCGGGTGTCCCGATGTCGATCCCGCAGGGATCGATCCTTGGGCCGACCCTGTGGATTCCATGTTCCCCAGGCACCTCCATCACCGCATATGCTGATGATCTCCTTATTACAGCACTAGGCGACACTCAGCAAACGGCAATCGACGGAGCGGCGTCCGTTGCTGCCAATGTGCAGCAGTGCAGATCGAGCACGAGCTGGAGCTGGCGGTCCAGAAGACGGAGACGATCATATTTTCGTCAAAACGGACTAAGCAGCTTCAGCAGTTCCAGTTACAGCAATCGACTCTTGAAATCGGGAAAACTCTACAATACCTAGGGGTTACCTTTAACCAAAAACTGGCCTTGAAGGACCATGTTAAGGTAGTGGAAGAGAAAGCGGAGCGACAGGTACGGGCACTACGAGTGCTGATGCCGAATCACGGAGGCCCTGGAAGCTGCGCCCGCCGGATTCTGGCCAGAGTTGCTGAGTCCACCATGAGATATGCCGCGCCAATATGGGCTGAAGAAGCCATGGCCATCCAGGAGAATTGCCGCGCAGTCCAACGCACACAGGGCGCAATCGCCCAAAAGATAGTTAGTGCGTTCGTCACCACCGGATACTGGGCGAGAGTGCTGCTTGCCGCTATGCTCCCGATGCAGTATCTGCTGAGAGAGGACGCCCGTCACTACCATTCCCGACAGGAGGCCCGGCTGGCAGGACGTGTGATCTCGACAACGGCGATCCGCGCACGGGAGCGGCTTGCTAGCTACGAGGAGTGGCAAGCGAAATGGGAGGAAATTGGCACTCACCGGCTTATACCCAATGTTCGTCAATGGTGCGAGCGTCGCCACGGAAGGGTAGACTTTTACTTCACCCAAGTATTTATGAACCACGGGTTTTACAGGAGTTTCCTGCATAAACGAAAATTCGCAGATTCGCCGGACTGTACCAGCTGCCCGGGGGTACCAGAGACAGCACAACACGTGTTTGTGGCGGACCACACCAACACAGAAATGTAAATCATGTAAATAAGTATCAGTATGAGTGATCGACGTGATCAGTATCAGTATAGTGGTATCTCTTAATATAATAAACCAGTAGAGTACAAACCAGCCACCGGGCTACATCGTTCTTAATTATCGACCAGCAAGTAACTCTACATGTTCTTTGAGTGCACCCGCTTCCAGGACATCAGGGGGCGGAAGCTGAGGGATGCTACTCCAGATGACCTCGTTACGCGGATGTTAGAGAGTCCGACGTACTGGAGGGACATCCTAATGGCAGCAAAAGAATGCATGCAACAGCTCCAGCGAGATTGGGCTCTGCATCAGCAGCAAGAAGATTCGCGCTGGCATCAGCAGGAAGCAGAGAGGCAAGAAATCGACGCGGCAGCGCGTAGACAACGGCGCAACGCGCAGAGATAACGCCTGGCAGAAAGGCGTACAACGTGAAGGAAGGCGCGGGAAGGTAGTTGATTATTAAGTGTTTGTTGATTAATGTATAAGCTAAACTGGTCGGCCCACCTGCAGTATAGCCCGCGCGAGGGAACCCATACCCAGGAGGAGCCCAAGGGCTGTTTAGGAAGGGAAGCATTTTTCTTTATTTTTCCCTGAATAAAGAGCCATATTTTAAAAGAAAAAGGATCTACATACGAGGGGGGACCCATAAGTACCGGGAATTACGCTGTGCTGGGGAGGGAGAGTGGGGGAATCTATTTTTTGACCACATGTTCGTTAGTGTCACGCCACCTGCGTCAGTGTGCAAAATTGCGTCGCTGTGAGTGCATCGGTTCGCCTGTGAGATTTTTTTTAGTAAAACAACTTTTTTCATTTCAGCGAAAACGTAATGACAGATTGTCGAGAACAACGCGCGGCTGTGAAATTTTGTTTCCTGTTGGGGAAATCGGCCGCGGAAACTATTGTAATGCTTAAGACTGCTTATGGGGATACTGCCTTAAGTAAAACCAGAGTTTACGATTGGTTTTCACGTTTTAAAAATGGAGAAATGTCTATTGAAGACGAAACTCGTTCAGGACGCCCCTCAACGTCAAGAACTGATGAAAACGTCGACAAAATCAATGCCCTCGTTCGTGAAGACCGTCGCCGAACCATTGATCAACTCTGTGAGATGTCGGGAATATCATGGAGTTCAATTCAGAGAATTTTATCCGAAGATTTGCACATGAGACGGGTTGCAGCCAAATTCGTCCCGCGACTTCTCACAGACGAGCAAAGGGAGCGTCGACTTCAGGCATGTTTTGAGCTTCAAAATCAGCTCAAAGAGGACCCTGTACCCCCATACTCACCGGATCTGGCCCCCTGTGACTTCTTTTTGTTCCCCAGACTCAAAAGGAATATGAAAGGAAAGCGTTTTGCCACTGTGGAGGAGGTGAAACAAAAATCGCTGAAAGACTTACAGGACATCCCGATGAGTGAACTTAAAAACTGTTTTGAACAATGGAAGAATCGTTTGGAGAAGTGCGTTGTGGTCAATGGCGAATACTTTGAAGGGGATCAAAATTTGGTGTTAAAATATTGAGAAATAAAGAAGTTATGACGAAGTTCCCGTTTTTTTTGGGTCCCCCCTCGTACAGCTAAAAGCATCGAGACAGTACACAGATGGAGGAATCTGCCCCGAGGGCCACAGTATGAGAAACTTGGAAAAAAATGTATGGCAGACCAAGAAACTATTAATCTTTTGCTAGAGTTCCGTGAGTTACTTTGAGTTGCTTTTGAGCGCCTTATGTTTACGGGATATTTTCTCGTTTCGGGGGTATTTTTTTCAATTTGACAGTTTACGGCAAATTTCGGCAAATTTTTATTGCTTTCCAAAAATATGGCTAGTTTTTCGACAGCGGATCAAATTTTGACAAAAATGGCCATAGAAGGAGAAGGAAAGGAAACTGAAAAATCAAAGCATAAACAAACGAACTGTCATTTCACTCACTGGAGCTCACGGAATTTTTCGCGCAAAAGCTTCTAGTATGGACGCTAGCATATCAAAATACCTGTAGAAAAAACTCATACTGTAGACGAGGCGTACGATCTTCTAGTTACGGTGGTGCGAACAACTGGGAGGACTGCGGACGCCAGGAAGTAGCGATATAATTTTCTCCGCTGGGTCATAAGACTCTCTCAGAGCCTTTACCCCAAAGAAATATAAAACGCATTCAAGAGTCACTTTTTGTCAGAATAGAGTAATTTTTTTGGGAGCCTTAGACGCCGACCCATAGTTGCCAACTCCCTCAGAGTTGGGGCTCCTTGCTGTTACTTCTAAAGAGTCTTTTCCTTTGTGAGCCCTTGCCGACAAACCATATTTGCCGACCGAACCCTCAGAGTCGGGGCTCTTGTTACTTTAAAACACCATACCAGTTTACGTCTCTCGGAAAGGCCAGGGTTTGAAACGCTCTGGTATTCTGATTGGCAACTGGTATTAGAATTTAATTAAGAATTCGAAAGAGCCGAATGTTAGGCGATTACCGCTCAAAGTTTCTATAATACAAAAGAAAAAAGACAACAACCGCTGAACGGTCTTGTCCCATACCAGAGACAATGTTAAGGTCCCCCCACACAGGGAACGTTAATTACGTTTTGACGCGACGCTTTCTCGGACCTTTCACACCGGTTACGAACGGGGCGACAGGCAACGGAAAAGTATTTCGACCTGTTGTTCGGGCATGTTGACGAGCTGTTCCCGCAGCACCCGCCCGGGGAGTGGCCGGACCCACCTCCGGAAGACCATGGCGACGATTCAGTTCGACCGATAACGTACGCAGAAATACAGGTTATCGCTACCCAACTGGCCCCCAAGAAGGCGCCTGGGCCGGATGGGATACCGAACGCAGCCATCGCTGCGGCGATGAAGGAATACCCGGAGGCGTTCCGCCGGCTGTATCAGAGATACCTGGATGAGAGGCGCTTCCCGGAGCAGTGGAAGGTCCAGCGGCTAGTCCTGCTGCCGAAGCCAGGCAAGCCCCCCGGCGAGGCCTCGTCCAACAGGCCACTATGCATGCTGAACACTCTCGGCAAAGTGTTCGAGCGTTTGTTGTTGAACCGGCTGAACGAACACCTGGAAGATGACCCAGTGGGATCGCACTTCTCCCCAAACCAGTATGGTTTCCGCCGCGGGAGGTCGACGGTGGATGTAATCGAGCAAGTCATAGCGGCCGGGCGCTTGGCTATGCGATATAACCGGTACAACAAGAAGCACAATCGGTGCTGCATGATGGTGGGCCTGGACGTGAGGAACGCCTTTAACTCAGTGAGTTGGACGGCGATCGGGCAGGCACTACTAGCTAAGCGTACCCCACAGGGCCTCCGGGCGATCCTGGGGAATTACCTTAGCGACCGCACGCTGCTTTACCAAACAAGCGCGGGGCTAAGAAGTCGGGCCGTGACAGCTGGGGTGCCACAGGGGTCGATCCTTGGGCCGACACTGTGGAACGCTATGTATGACGGGGTATTCTCTGTGGATCTCAAGCCGGGAGTCCGCATCGTAGGATACGCCGATGACTTAGCGCTACTGGTCCCGGCCACTACCCCGCGACGCGCAGCCGCGAGAACGGAGAGTACGATAACTGCCGTTCAGGCATGGTTGGGCAGACAGTCCTTAGAGCTGGCCTGCAACAAGACCGAAGCCCTAGTCTTCAGCAGCCTGAGGAGGGGCAGGCAGCTTGTGCCCTACCGTGCAGGAGACGCGAGGCTAATGGCGAAGCGCACAATACGGTATCTTGGAGTGGAACTGCAGGACCACCTGAACTTCAAGTCGCACGTGCTTGCAACAGCGGCTCGAGCGGAAAGAGTAACGCAAGCTGTCGGTCGACTGATGCCGAACCATGGAGGACCCTCTGTAGGCAAACGGAAGCTGCTGGCCGCAGTTTCCACGTCCCTGCTGCGGTACGCGGCGCCTGTGTGGTCTGGAGCATTGCGATTCCAGTATTGCCAGCGGAGACTGAACGCCGTTCAGGCCCGTGCCGCTAAACGGATTCTGAGGTCGGAACGACCGGAACGGACAGTCTCGCACAGCACAGCTTTCGTGCCACGACCGAGCAGCTGCCGACGGAGCCGACCGGGTAACCAGACGGCAGATCCGGGCACAAGAGCGTGAGGAATCGCTGCGACGGTGGCAGCAACAGTGGGACCATCAAGCGGGTAGACCCAGCGCAAGTCGCTACGCGCGATGGGCGCACCGCGTTATCCCAAGGGTGGAGCCATGGGTGAATCGGAAACATGGGGACGTGAGCTTCCATTTGACGCAGGTTCTCTCCGGTCACGGCGTCTTCCGGGAGTACTTGTACGTCAAGAAGATCGCGCTTTCCCCCGAGTGCACCTTCTGCCCTGGGACGGTGGAAACACCGCAGCATGCCGCCTTCGAGTGTCCGCGGTTCCACGCTGTGCGTGTTAGGCTGCTGGCGTATGGGACTGCCCACCCCATCACTGCGGATAACTTGCAGGAGCGGTTGCTCGTCAACAACCACACGTGGACGATGGTCAGCGAGGCGTTTGCTGAGATAATCGGCACTTTGGAGCGCGAGTGGCGCCACGAGCAGGAGACGACGGCTACTAGCGGGAGGGATACGATGACCCGGGCGGAGCAGCCACCACCGAGGGAACACGATACGAAAGAAGCAGCGGCAGCAGAAACAGCAGCAGCAGCAGCAGCAGCAGCAGCAGCAGCAGCAGCAACAGCTGCAGCGGCAGTGGCACCAGTAGCAGAGTAACCTTGCGCTTGAGGCCATGATCAGTGCGATCACAGAAAACCTGTGAACGATACCCGTTCATCCCTCCGGATAGCCCCATGGAGTAAATTGAAGAAAACAGTAAGCGAAACTGTTCATATTCGACCAAACTTTGCTTTTCGATGTTTACATCTTCTAGGCCCTCTGAGAAATTTTTGAACCACCGATAAGCACTGTTTTTGGTCTTAATAGCTTCACCATTAGCCACAGTCAACATTTTGAATGCGTCCTCGCTCTTAATTTCGTTTTCTACACAAAATTTGATATAGATTCCTTGCTATTCATTTTTTGGAAGAGATAAACATCGCCGAAGGGCCCAGACACGAGCACAGTAAAACAGCTGTCAAAGATTAAGTGATAATTTAAAATGGCCGAACTTTTTACCATAATTCACTGACATGTGTAGCAATCTAACGCCACAAAATAATCGAAAATCGAATAAAGCATTTTTTTAAATCACAAATTTCCGGATACTTTTTTGTTACAATGTAACTCCGCCATGTTCTAATCGATTTTAACAAATGAACAAGATTTTTTTAGGGTATAGAATGCCGTTTATTGACAATTCACTCAAAATACAATATCGATCAAATAATCGCCTCCATTAGACATGCCAAAAAGGGTCCTTTTTAGGCATTTTTCATTGTTTTTGACAACATATCGGGCGTAATAGCAGCAATTTACGCTATGATGTTGGTTTTTAGTTCTTAAATAGTCTTCGGTTTGATGGAATACACGTTACTCTTCAAATATCCCCACAGAAAGATGTTTCAAGAAATTGCGAAATAATAAGCACGCAGAGTTTCCACAGGATTCACAGTTGAACGATTATTTTCAATGTGCAGGGCTACAGATTCAGTCCGTTGTTTTACCGTAAATTGATCCATGATTGAAATACATTGATGTTTTAGAATTTGACTGATTTATCGAAATCAACGAAAAAATTACGGAGTTTTTTTTTCATTTCAATCTCTAAGTATTAATGGAACACCCTGTACAATCGTGCAAACCACATTCGACACGTTCTCTCAGCAAAAACATATTCACCATAAGCATCCATAAAAATATTATAGCTTCTGGTAACACTTTTCATCATATTAAAGTAATCCCCACAAGAACCCTTTCTTCTTCTTCTTATTTGACGTTACAACCGCTGGGCAATCTAAGCCTGCACCAGAGACATTTTTTGTTAATATCTCTGGGCGCTAACCGTAACTAGGCGGCTACACGAAGCGTGAAAACTAGCGTTAAATTAATTTGTAACGTCAAAACGTTTACGCTTCGTGTGGCAGCAAAAAATTAAAAACGAAGTGTCAAACGTGTTTACGTTCGAGTTTTTGGTCCAAGAAAATAGAAATAGAAGAGAAATTAATTGATTTCTGAATATTTTTTTCTGTTTTTTTACGATTTTGGTGCTATACCAGCAAATAAGAACTTAAATTATCCTCTGTTTGTAAGCAAAGCGTATGAAAAAAATAATTACGCTCGGGTTTACGGCTCGCGCGAGGCGTAAACGTTTTGACACAGGCGCAGCAGTTTGGCATTAATCGTTAATGTCAAAAACATTACGTTACGCTTGATGTAGCCCCACAGTAACAGTTCGTTTTTGCAGGCAGGGTTATTAGCCCCGCGCCAACCCCCCTTGTCACGCTGGTATCGGGAATCGAAACCATGGCCGGTTGAGTGACAACCGATCCCGGGATTCGAATCCAGGCCAGCTGCGGTGACAGCGACGAGCGTTACCGACTGCTCTATCAGCGGGGGTTAACCCACAAGAACCCTTTACCAGGAATAAAATTTGGCATGTTCAAATGCTTAACAAAGGTGTTGTTTACACGTTTAACAAACAAAAACCTATACTGCGTTAGATGCGTAATGAAAGTAGCTATCAATCACATATAAGGTTGACTAAAAAGAAATCGACGTTTTTTGCGTGCATTTCAAAACTATATTTAACAGGTTTCCAATAGTCCGATTTACGTCAAACATGCATCATTTTGTTGGAAAATTTATTGCCTTTTTAGAAATACCTACATATTGCCTTATATTGTTTTAGAAGGTTAAGTTGTTATTAGCGAAAAACTCGAGCAATCCATTTTCATAATCCTTTTTTGATCTCAGTTTTCAATCACTCAGGAAATTTTGTTAAGCTCGAAAAACGATGTCATTCGCTTGGTGCAAGGTTCTGACCATACGGTGGATGCATTAACATTTCCCTATTTCCAACATTTCCCTGGCGGAACACAAAACCTCTTCCGTTGAGTGATTTTGGCCGTTTCTGGTCAATTGCTAGCTTCAAATGGTGCAGTGATTGACAGAAGAGATCTGAATTTAGTGTTCGGCTACAAGGAAGCAACTCATAATAAATGATTCCTTTCAAGTCCTACCATATAACCAGTAGAACCTTCCTGGCCGAACCTTCTTAAGCTCATGGCTTACGCAGGGCACTTGGCACTCACCAGGACTTTTTCAATGGAGATATCCGGTCACCGCGTATCCGCAATGACACTTGACCCTTACCCCAGTAACCGCCGCAACTGACAAGACGCGTTATCAGTTGCGGCAGGGCCTCCTATTCAATTTAACACACGCTTATGCTAAACTAGTCTAAGCCCGGTGAAGCAGCTTAATCAGTGGTCAAACCATGACTAACGGCCAGGTTCTACTAGGTTCTACTAGGTATATGGTAGGATTTGAAAGCAATCATTTATTATGAGTGGCTTCCGTGTAGCCAAACACCAAATTCAGATCTCTTCTGTCAATTACTGCACCTTTTGAAGCAAGCAATTGTCCAGAAACAGAACATCGGACAACAGAAAAAGTTTTGTGTTCCTCCAAGACAACGAAATGTTACGCACGTCTTTAGTGACTCGCCAGAAAGTCCGGGAGCTTGGTTGGGAAGTTTTAATGCATCCACCGTATAGTCCTGACCTTGCACCAAGCGATGGACACCTTTTTCGCGCATTACAAAATTTGGTGAGTTATGAAAAACTGAGATCAAAAAAATATTGTGTAAATGAATTGCTCAAGTTTTTCGCCCCTAACCACTAAGCCTTCTACAAGACAGCCATTATGAAGGAGTTTTTAAAAATCCAACAAATTTTCCAACGGTACATACAAGGTGCGTTTCACGGAAAACAGGACTTTTTAAAAATGAAGTTGAAAATGAAAACAAATGTTTTTGGGCTAATTCTTTTTTATTTATTCAAAATAATCTCCCTCGGATGCAATACACTTTTTTGCGCGGTCTAAAAGCATTTCAAATGAGTGTTTTATGTCCTTCAGAGGGATCGCTTTGAGGATGTCGGTACACGCCTTTTGGATGGCATTTACGTCCGTATATCGCTGGCCTTTCATGGGCAAATGCATTTTTCCGAAGAGGTAGAAGTCGCAAGGTGCCAAATCCGGCGAATACGGGGAGTGATTGATATTTAAAATGTGATTTTTAGTCAAAAATTCGTCAAAAAGAGTCAAAAGAATTCGGAGCAATTTTTGGTCGTCAGTCAACTTGTGCGGAACAAACCTTGCACACACCTTCCGGAAGCCCAGTTTTTCCGTCAAAATGCGATAAATTGATGGTTTGGAGATGCCCAATTCCATTTCCATAAATGAGAGTAAGTGAAAGTGAAGATTTTGGCTGATATTTGACAAAGTCACGCACAATTTCGATGGATTCTGGCGTGATCACGGTAAATTCCGGGCCTGGATGTTCGTCGTCATTTAGGTCCTCCCGACCGTTTTTGAATCGGTTAAACCAGGCATGCACTCTGCTACGGGATAAACAATCAGCACCATACACTTGGTTCATCAATTGAAACGTTTCGGTAAAAGTTTTACCAAGTTTAAAGCAAAACTTAATATTGGCTCTTTGTTCGATGCTCATTTTTGTACCGATGACACAAACATACTGTCACTTAAAACGCAAAAACTCGACTTCCAATGGATGAAATGTCATCAAATTTTTACTGGAAGTTGGGAAAGGATGTGCTTACCAACACACATTCTCACCAAGAGATAGCGCTGCCCGAAATGTCCCGATTGAAAAAGTCCTGTTTTCCGTGAAACGCACCTTGTATTTGACGTAAATCGGACCATCGGAAGTATCTTAAATAAAGTTTTAAATTTCATCCAAAAATAATGGATTTCTTTTTCCCCAACCTAATATAATCGTACATTGATAATTCTTTGTTTGTTTCAGTATGCAGCAGTGGAGCGACCGAAGAACTTTCGTGGAAGAGCCGAGGAAAAACTTATTGGCAGCTGCACCACCAACGGATGCATATGGTACTCGCAGAGGTCGTATAGAGTAAGTTGAGTTGCAAATTGTGAATTGTATATTGTAGAACAGTGAATTCTAAAATTGAATAAAACTAAATACTAATATAAACAAACTAAAATTGAAAGTTTTATGCGCTGGGATGCGCACCGGATTTTGGGAATTTCGGTGCGACAAGGAAAGAAAGGGGAAAAAGGAAGAAAAGTCACATGAAATGCTAGAAAACGCGTCGTCGAGCTACACTTTTAGGATTGAATTCGGGCTTAGTTCAAGCCTGAAAGGCTTAATTCAAGCCTAAAAGTGTCGCGCGACCGTGCGACGACCGTGATTTATCCCGTTGGGGAAGATTAACATTGTCGCTGTTGCAGCCATTGCAGAGTACGCAGAACTTTCCCACCTTGCGTACATACGAGGCCCACTCAAAAAGTATCGAGACATTCGAATTTTTGCGGTCTACGTATATTCGATTTTCGATTTCTTTGTGGTGTTTTGTTGCTACTCATGTCACTCACTTATGGTGACAAGTTCGTCAATTTTGAGTGATCAGTCAATTGTTAACAACTGTTTTACTTGAACGTATTTTGGTCCAACGGCTATTTTTGCCTACTTCAAAAGTAATTGACCACGAAGCGGTAATTTGAGTTGAGTTGATCATTAATGTGTTCATTTGATCACAATGTGTTCTTGTGGTCACAATTTCGCGCAGAAACCACGATGTGGTCACAATTTCGCGCAGAACCACGGGAATCCGGGCGTTTGTACTTTGGCATCATTAATATGTTTGTTATTATTAAATTATTAACAATTTCGCGCAGAAAGCCCGATGTTGTCACAATTTTGCGAACCACAGAACCACAGGTCACAGAACCACCGGAATCTGTGTTCATTTGATCACAATGTGTTCTTGTGGTCACAATTTCGCGCAGAAACCACGATGTGGTCACAATTTCGCGCAGAACCACGGGAATCCGGGCGTTTATGCTTTGGCATCATTAATATGTTTATTCGCGTTAAATTATTAACAATTTCGCGCAGAAAGCAAGATGTGGTCACAATTTCGCGAAAAACCACGGGAATTCGGGCGTTTGTGACGGATTGCTTCTGGCAAGTTGCGCATAACTTGCAGATAATATTCCTTATTGATCGTTCTGTCCTTTGGCAACAACTCATGATTCACCACAACCCTACAATCGAAGAAAACTGTAAGCAAAACTGTACACATTCGACCAAACTTGGCTCTTCGACGTTCACATTTTCTCGGCCGGATAAGAACATTTTGAACCACCGATAAACCCTGCTGCGGGCAAAATAGCTTCACCATTAGCCACAATCAACATTCGTAACGCGTCCGAGCACTTGAATTTGTTTTTCACACGAAATTGAATACAGATTATTTGCCATAAATTTTTTTGAATAGATAAAAATAGCCGGTGGATTAAAACCCGTCCAAGCAAAACACTTGTCAAAAAATGACTGATTACTCAAAATGGCCGAACTTTTCACCGTAAGTCACTGACATGTGTAGCAACCTAACGCCACAAAAAATCGAGAAACGAATATACGTAGCCCGCGGAAATTCAAATGTCTCGATACCTTTTGAACGGCCCTCGATAGTGCGGGCGGTACCAGGTATGGCTCTCAGTATGTGAAAATCACACTCATCACACGATCTCAACTATCACACGTAAACAATTGCCCTCGTCACTACCAACATAACTACATGGCCCTGACAGTATCAACTATTTATAAAAAAAACTGAAGCTACGAAAAAAGACCGCACCAGGTTGCGTTGTGTTGTTAACGTTTACAATGTTATTTTAAAGAACTAAAGAGCAATTCTTAGCGATCGTACTGAATTTGTAGCCAAGATGTGGTTCTTCCGTAGATCATCCGTCTCGTTGCACCATTTAATCGGCTTTCTAAACGAAAGACGTCGGTTCGAACCCTGACAGAGCATCAACTTGAATGCAAACCTGTAAGTTGGTGCTTAATACGGATCTGCCCGGTTCAATAGTAAATAAATAAATAAATAAATAAATAAAAAAAAATTATGTAGCCAAGATTACAGTGCCAAGAGATGTCAGTGCAAGTAGGCAACTGACATTAGTAACAACCTAAGCTAGCACATCCGACAATCCTGTGTTTGTACAACACACAGGGTATTTGTATGGTTAAGTTGTGCCATAGTCTTATCCAGTACTAAAATAACCTCACTCCTGGAAAAGGTCACTCGTGGTTTCTAATCTCTTTAGTGTGAGGAAGGACACTGCACTGATTTTACTTTGTTATTGTATCATCTTGACAGAACTAAAACTGTAACAGAAGGTTTTGCCCACATATAAACATTCTTTGCTCGCATATATACAATAACCACATACACTAAAGGACGGAAGCAGGCGCAATGCATTTTCAGTCGCTCTTCAGCACATTGTATCTATGTAAAACTTTTTACTTCGCGATTCCAGATGGATTTTTCATTCTAAGTGGGTTGATTTCAGTTCCGTTGCAAGCCGGTTACACGAATAAGTGATTGTAAGAAATGCAAGGTAAATGTATGACTAATCACTACTAAACCTAAACGCTCGTGATAAACTTATACTCCCATATAAAAGTATTGAAGAGTAAGCGCGACTGAGGCTTGAGGCAGCATCTAATCGAGATCGCGCATTAGCCGCACGCCGAGGAAAGTTCAATGCGGCGCAGCTGATGCTTATTATGCGATGCTAGGCTATCGTTCACTGTTTTACTCACTCATTGCGATGCTTTCTTCTACACTCAACATTCCAACGGAAGAAAGATGATGCTCAATTTATACATAACGGTAGAGTTTTCCGGCTAGCATTCATGGGAAAAGCGTTTACGTTAGAACTGCTTCACTACATCGTTCGCTTTGTGCCGCGATTAGAAACCACTTTTTAGTGAAAAATAAAGAAACAGAGTCAATGATGCATTATAGCACAAATAAAAAAGAAAACCACCAAAACTACAAAAACACGATAACACAATTGTAACTAGGAAAACCTAGGTCACATGTACAAAACAAAATATTCTGCACCTTCGATATGGTAAAAGAAGCAAAAATATATATGCGAATTCATGCCACTAAATATCCTACAAAGCTTACAAAGAGAAGCGGATGATAACCCACGCTCTAGCAGCTGACGCCTACCCACTGTGGTTTATTTCGTTAACCTGTAACTCTGCGATGTTACACAGCTATACGTAGCTATACACACATTACTGCACACATCACACTGTATCAGGTTGAATATACAATGCGAAATCGTGATGTTTCACACGCGACCATGTCCAAAATGAATTTTACTGTCAAAGCCCAAAATAAAAGATCAGTCACTGCCCGACATGTCGAACAACTCGCATTTAACTGGACTAAAGCAAGCAAGTGTGTGTGTTCTTTTGACTTCGTTGTACTATGATGCCAGCGAAAATGTGGTCAGACTGCAGGGCTACATGAGGCGTAACGTTATGGTTTTGACGTTACAGATTAATGCCAAACTGCTGCCCTTCTGTCAAAACGTATATGTTTTAGGCCGAGGCATAAACAGTTTGACATTACAAATTAATTTTACGCTAGTTTTAACGCCTCATGTAGCCCTCCAGAGATGATTAACCAGAAAAAGAAATGAATACCCAAATTGTCTTTTGCAAATAATTTTACTGCTAGAGGACGCTAGTGAGTTGTGACAAAATACCCGTGCTGTAATTTTGTTTGACAGCTGCGGTCTTGTGGTTGTTTCATACGGCGCGATGGTTCCCATGTGTGTGTGAGAAACTGCTGGTTAGAACACTCATGTCAAACTTCTGTTTTGCCTTTATTTTCGTTACTGCTCGCTCTCGCTTCGGCGCATGGCGCATTCCCGAACAAAAAGTCACTCAATTTCTCCATATTGAGACGAAATATCTGAGAGCCGATTCTTTTCTCACCAAAGGCCAGAAAGAGAGCGCAACAGCGAACAACATTTTCGGGCTCTTTCTCGGTAATACCGCGTCCGACGAAAGCCGAAGAGGAACTCGGAACCGTTGCAACTGACAGTTCTTAACTTCGTTCGCACAGATGTAAACAAATCCTTGGGCTACATGAGGCGTAATGGGCGGTCCAGACGCTCCAATTCGATAGCGATGTCTGCGTAACTGACGTTTCTCGGAGACGTCATTAATGTCACTGACGCAGATCTTCAAATCTGAACAAACGAGCATCAATTTGTGAACAAATTTCAAACAAGTGCCAGTTTGTCGGTTGGACATGTTGGAAACAGCCATGGAAGCAACACTGTGTTGGTTTGCCTTAGCATTGTGCTTTTCGGTTAAAAAGCGAAATAAGAACGTGCGAAGAGATTACAGTGTCGAGGAAATTGCTTTTAAATGGCATCGTATGCCTCCGTATTTTTATTGTGATCACTATATTTTTTATTTTTTAGTTGCCAGAGACATGGCAGACTTTCGTTAATTTTTATAAATTAATCAGTTAAACACTTTCGCGAACGTTGACGAAGCGTCCAAAATATAAATAAGAGGCCAAAACAAAACATCAACAAGTCAACCCACAAACTTGCACTTGTTTGAAATTTGTTCACAAATTGATGCTATTATTTCTTTTTCAATTTTTCCCGATGCGGGAAAACAACCTGTTTCTCCCCCCCCGTCTAGATCCTGTCTGGCATACAGGGGCATACATAAATACATAAATAAAGCACATATTTACAAGTAGTTATACATTTAGTCACATTCACAAGCCGCGGATGTAGACGTATAGACGTTTCCAGCTCCGCTACAAGGAGCTGTCAGTCGCTACTCCGCTCTTGCTCTGCACAGCCGGACAAGGAACGTACGGTTAACAAGTTAACAAACAGTGTCACTAACCCCACGGTTAACGAGGTGTTTGTCGGATAAGTTGTGCAGAAGGCCGACTTATCTCATTGCTGCATCAGCAGCCGCAGCCGCAGCCGCAGCCGCAGCCGCAGCCGCAGCCGCAGCCGCAGCCGCAGCCGCAGCCGCAGCCGCAGCCGCAGCCGCAGCCGCAGCCGCAGCCGCAGCCGCAGCCGCAGCCGCAGCCGCAGC
>NW_026684271.1:0-13926 GCF_943735745.2 Anopheles bellator | reverse complement strand
TTGGTGAATCGGGACGAAAACTCTGCCTCTGTTTTTTCTAAGTGCCAGGTGTAAAGTACCAAGTGTTTGTGCTTCTCTGTCGATCACGGTGATCCTGATAGAAATAATCCAGGTAAGTTTATTGAACAGTATTCAGTGACGACCAAATAATGTTGAAATGTTTTCGCTTTGCTCGTTTCAGATGTCCAATCAGATGTCCAGATGGGATGCAAAGGATTCGATGCAATGCATTTTACAACGCGTTCGAAGGCAGCTACGCACCAAATTGTGAACCGCTAGTGCAGAGTGAAGAGTGTACGAAAAAAGAGGGAGAAAATATACCGAAATGTACCGCCCAAATACGAACTGTTTCATTTTGGTTAGGGGGAATATGGGAGAAAGAAAACGAAAAAAGCGAGAGAACACACACGTGAGAGATATGGGGCCACTCGGTGAGAGAATTTAAACGGCTACTCACTCCATGGACCTAACGGCTCCTCACAGCGTTTCCCCCATATAAGGCTATATGGGAGAAAATATTTGAAGTATTGGATGGGAAGAGAATGGGAAGTGGATGAGGACTGGATTTTTTGGTGAGAAGAGCGAAATTGTTCACTGGGTACGAACTGTTTCATTTTGGCTATGGGGGAATATGGCAGAAAGAAAACGAAGAAAGCGAGGGGACACACAGGTAAGAGACAGGGGGCCGTTCGGTGAGAGAACTCAATCCACTACTCACTTCATAGACCTATCCACGGATCACTGCCATTCCACCATGCAAGCTCCATACGGAATAAATGTATGAAGCAGTGGTTAAGCAGTGGATGAGTTTGTGGATGAGCTGTCGAATTTAAAGTGAGAAGAGCGAAATTGTTCACTGGATATTACGATTGAAAACGGACAAACTGACGGATTGAAATTGACAAACGGATTTCCGTCATCTTTTTGCTACTGAAAGAGCAGCTCTGTAAAGATGTCTTTGATTTTATCAATTAGTTTGTATTGTTTATGCTCCGCAGGGATAGCTAGGTAGGCCAAAAGGATACTGGCGGGTTTTTTATCATTCATGTGGTAGCTAATTACCCCGTAAAGAAACTAATTAGCCCGGAAGAAAGAAGGGCAAGGGTAGGTAAGTGTTTTGTATTCCTGTGGTTACCGCAGTCCCGAATAGGCCGGAAAGATAAGGGTTATTTTTGTTATTCATGTTGCTATAGCAGTTGCAAATAGGGCGAAGAGATTCGGGTAAGTTTGTTTCTATTTCGGAAAGTATGGTCAAAAACATTTCCGTTGATATGCGAATTTTTTTCTTGAACCCGCAACAACATTATTACATGAATGAAAAATCGATTGAACATTTTCGATTTTGGGCACACTTACCCTGATGATGAAAAATTCAGTGGGTCGGATTTACATCGCAATATTTTGTGATGAATCGTTATATTTTCAGTTTCTTCGCTATCACTGTCGCTATCGAAAACGTAATACGCGGAAATCATCTTAAAATTTCAGAAATATAAAAGCAAGAATCGTACGCACATCTGAACTGCTATCTGTGTATGTGTATCTGTGTGTGCAATGTTTGCAAAAATGCACCAGAATGGCAGTTCGTACTCGAAGAGCTTGACAAGCTTTCACATTTAAGGTTTTAGCACATTTGAGCACATTTAGCACTCGGAGCTTCTCTAATTGAAAACCGTGATCCCGGCCGTCGAGTTCGACAATCGAGAACGAGAAGTTCACTCGAATCGACCGTACGAGTTCTGTAATAGGGCCGGGGGACAGCTTTTATAGTGAGGGGCGAGATGCGGAAGCGGGTGATTAAGTGGTGGCCCATCAGCCCTCGAATGGGCAGGTTGAGAATCAAAGGCCGGTTCTTCAACATCAGCATCACAAACGTGCACAGAAGGAAGTACCGAAGACGATAAGGATGAATTCTACGCGCAGTTGGAGCGTGAGTACGACCACTCAGGTCGGCCAGGAGGAGGAATACAAACCGGTGATTGGAGGGTTCAGCGCCCACTAGCGTACCAATGAAATGGGCTTAAAACTTATTGACTTTGCCACCTCCAAGAACATGGCCGAACGTAGCACCTGCTTCCAGCACAACCTTCTGCACAAGTACACCTGGAGGTCACCAAATCAAACAGATACCCAGATCGACCACGTTCTGATTGATTGTCGACACTTCTCAGACATCACCGACGTCAGATCCTATAGGAGCGCTAACGTCGACTCGGACCACTACCTGGTGATGGTTAAGATGCGCCAAAACTATCCGTAGTTAATGATGTTCGGTACCAACGCTCGGCCCAGCTAGACCTCGAGCGACTGAAGCAGTCTGACGTCACCGAAGACTACGCGCATTGGCTCGAAACTGCGGTGCCGGAAGAGGACCAGCTGGAGGAAGCTCCTCTCGAGGACTGTTGGAACTCCATCAAAACAGTCATCAACATCGTAGCCGGGAACGTCATCGGGCACGTGAGACAAACTCAACGGAAAGAATGGTTCGACGACGAATGTGCGCAGGCGTCTAAGATGCGCAGTGGCATCCGACAGAACGTGGAAAGACATAGACAGAAGAAGATGCAGCGAACCAGAATCTCCGGAAGAAAATGCGCCACCTGGAGGAGGAAAGGTATGCAGAGCTGGAAAATCTGTATCATTCTCAGGAAACGCGACAGTTCTAGCAGAAACTCAACGCATCCCGCAGAGGCTTCGTGCCGCGAGCCGAAATGTGCCGGGATAAAAATGGAAGTATTCTGACGGGCGATCGTGAGGTGACCGAAATTTGGAAGCAGCACTACGACGAACACCACACGAACATGGCGCCAGGCAGAGGACCATGGCGGCGGAAAGAGCGATCCCGTCGGTGTGACAAACGTGGAAGACGTACCAGCACCAACGATAGGCGAAGTAAAGGACGCCATCAAGCAACTGAAAAATAATAAATCGGCTGGGAAGGATGGTCTCGGAGCGAAGCGTATAAAGATGCGCCCGTAAAAGCTGACCAGCTGTTCACACTGGCTGATTGTAAGAATATGGGACACAGAACAGGTACCAGAGGAATGGAAAGATGGGGTTATCTGCCCTATATATAAAAAGGCGTCAAATTGGACTGTGCGCACTATCGTGCGATCACTGTCCTGAACACCGCCTACAAAGTGCTTTCCCAAATAATTTTCCGCCGACTGTTACCACCTGTGTGCGGATTTCGGGTGGATTGTCGAGTCCATTCGAAACCCGCAGGGGACTTCGACAGGGTGATGGTCTCTCCTGTCTGCTGTTCAACATTGCGCTACAGGGTGTGATGAACCGTGCTGAGACCAACACGCGGGGGACGATTTTCACCAAATCCAGCCAATTCGTTTACTTTGCCGATGACATGGATATTGTCAGCAGAACAACTGCGGCGGTGGCAGAACAGTTCACCAGACTGAAACGAGAAGCAGCGAGGATTGGATTACTGATAAATGCGTCTAAAACTAAGTACATACTAGCCGGCGGAACCAAAGCCGACCAACAACGCTTAGGCAGCAGTATTGCGATCGACGGCGATGAGTTCGAAATAGTCGACGAGTTTGTCTACCTCGGCTCACTGGTAACTGCGGAGAATGATACCAGCCGTGAGATCCGGAGGCGCATTATCAGCGGAAGCCGTGTCTACTATGGTCTCAACAAACAACTGCGGTCGCACATACTTAGCCCCCGTACGAAGTGTTACCTGTATAAAACCCTCATAAGGCCGGTTGTTCTCTATGGGCATGAGACGTGGACCATGCTAGAGGAGGACCGGCGAGTATTCGGAGTTTTCGAACGACGAGTGCTGAGGACGATCTTTGGCGGCGTGCAGGAGAACGGAGTATGGAGGCGAAGTATGAACCACGAGCTCGCGCAACTTTACGACGAACCCAGTATTCAGAAGGTGGTTAAAGCCGGACCGATACGATGGGCAGGGCATGTTGTAAGAATGCCATACAACTGCCCTGCGAAGATGGTGTTAGGGTAGGGACCAACAGGGCAGAGACGACCAGGGGCGCAACGAGCGAGATGGTTAGACCAGGTGAGGCGAGATCTGGCGGAGAGTACTCGGTGTCCCAGGGATTGGAGAGCGGCGGCCAGGAACCGAGCTGACTGGAGAGGATTTGTTTGTCAGGCCATGTTGTAAGACGGAAGGCCAAATATTATTATTTGTATTGACTCGCCAACACTCCTGTCTCGTCAAATATTTTCTGCTCCTGTCCGATGTTTGAGAACGACGCGATGTTGGCGCGGGGCTAACAACCCCGCCCGTAAAAACGAACTGTTACGATAAGGATAACATCAGAGATATTAACAATGTCTCTGGTGTTGCAGGCCAAGACTGCACAGCGGTTGTAGCGACAAAGAAGAAGAAGTTAGGTAAGCACATAACCAAAGTTAACTTCTGCTGACGAGTCGGTCTTAAGCGTTATTTCCTCAAAGCCAGCTGGTTTTTCTCAACACTATTAAACTTCTGATCTCAAAGGGGAAATGGTCACGAATGTAAACTGTCAGTTTATTTGCCATAAAATAAGCTTTCTCAGAACGGTGAGTGTATGTGTGCGTTTGACGGACGGCGTTTCGTCAGTTGAGATTGTCGACCGACCGACCGACGATTGTCGTCAGCGGAGTGACGACAACTGTCCGTTTTGGCGTCCGCGTCGACAGCGCGCCGACGATGCGAATGCTCGTGGCTCCGTGGGTTATTTTGCTGCATGTTGCTATTTGTTGTTGAGCTTTCTTCCAAGTTCCTTGTTGCGTAATAAACGTATACCATTTATAATTCAATTAATCACGATTGCAAAATACTGGCATGAAACGGTTGTCCGGCGAAAGTAGCAGGTACAAGTTCATACTTTCCCTTCCAATAAAACTATAACGCATTGCTAGCTATGTACAAAGTTACACCGTACAGACTTTCCGACATCTGATAACATCTACCAAGCCTACGTTATAACTACGTTCCGGGGCTTCACTAATCGGAGCGCATTTATAGAGCCCATCATTATACGGCTCGATGACTGCATACGCACTGTTTCACAATTTGTGTCAAGTTTCTCCCGAATGCAGCACAATGGTTTCAGTCGTGTGTCACACTGCTACATCAATATCAGCAGGCATCAGAAGGCTTTCAATAATAACCGAAGAAATAACGAAGCAACCAACGATACGCGAATTTTGAACGAATATCGCAAGGCAAATGGCAAAAACCTCATTAACAGATTGTGCGAATGTTTTGGTTATGGTGTGGCTTCTTGTAATCCTTCACGGAGTTCCAAGAACTGGAGGTAATTGGATAGAAATTTCCCACTTCACTCCGCCCTCTCCTGTGCAAGGTGATCGTACATCGTACATAGGTGATCGTGTTGCATCAACAATCAATTCTACCATCAAACCTGCATATTCGGAAAGCTTGCTGTCGTACTTTAGTCTCCTTTCACATTTAGAACCAACGAATACTTTGAATGGTTCCGAACGGTTGGTACGTATTTTGCTTAACTACGATAACAAAGACGGTAGGACGTTAGAACAAGTTGGCTTCCACCAGGTACGGGCGCTGAACGCTTCGAGTAAACTGGAGCCGGAACGTGGGCATCAACCGGTCACGGAGCATAATGGGAATGCCATGGAGCATATTGGGATGCTTCCTCTCCGATATGAAAAGTCCACTAAGCAGCCTTCTTCAAGATCGACTAACAGCACCATATCAATGGAATTAGATGATTTTGACGATTATGGAGGGCATATGTATTCGTTAAACGAGAAATCATTTCATACGAAGATCATTGCACCGGCAAACTCTGCGATTGATTGTCCGGTTCACGTTCGACAATCGGTGACTGTAGCCGGTGAGGAATTCGCTGCGTTCTTCGACTTTCTGCGTTACTTGCAAGCTAGCTTTGGCTTACGCTCTGCATATAATGTTAGTGGCAAGATTCACCTATTGGTTGGTCTCCGGAGTTTGTTGTTCGCCAACATTGGTACGTAGCAAGCATGACGGACACATTAAAAAAGAACTCAAAGAGCTAAAAGTTAATTCTATTGGATTTTTCTGGCAGAGCAAAGGATCGCTAGGTTGTGGATAGACAACCACAACAACATCCGACGAAATCAACGACGGCGGCGGCGGCAGTTACGTCGAACTAGATGGATCGACCATGCCGGCGATAGTGATGGTAGTATGGATTTTCCATCGGCAGAAGGTGCTCTGCTCACCATCTCCTTCCTTACCTTTGCCGTATTTCTGATCAAACTCGTACTTCAAGTTATCAACACGATCAAGGCCAAGCATTACACCTACAGTACCTTTACCAGTGGTAGCACGCCGTTCTCCGGCAAGCTATTGGCCAAGAGGATGCAGCGTACTATGAGCGATTCATCCTTCGGAGCTGATGAAATATTTGATCGAACCATCTTAAAGGCCATTAACAGCTACAAGTTGCCGTAGTTGCATAATGAAATAATTGATTCTCTCTATTTCGCCTTGATGGTTTTCATTTTCGTCTCCAGGAACGGGTGAATCAGCTCACCGTAGAGGATGTTCTACAGAAAACTCACAGCATTAATGTTAGAAACAGAAGCATAAAGTATAGTCAAGGCTCAAAATGTTTCTAGCCAGTTCCGTCCTTTGATTTAAAATTCACAAGAACTCAAGCGCGTACCTTTAATTTGTCTTGAACCACTTTATTTCGCTGAGTTCCTTTTAATTATATAACATTACATAACTATAGAAGATAAATATACAAAAAAATGTGCAAATCATCACCTAGGCACATGTTACATACTGATGGACTTTTCATAAAGTCGACACCCCAAATCCAAACAAACAAAACATTTATTATAGTAAAATTCATAGAACAACTAACATTTATATATTATATGTCAAACATACATATCGACTATTGCAATAGTATTAGCATATTATATTTCCAAAAGAACGAATACAAGGAAAATGCGCTGATATATGTTTGAGTGTTATATAAATTACTAGCTGTCCCCGGCGCGCGTCGCCACGCCTCATTTCATCATCATTTCTCAATCTGGCGTTTCAAAGGACTTCCCGATGACGTATCCGATCTGATTCCCTTCTCATTTCCCGTTACTCCTACTTTTCAGACGATCGGGCTTCTCGGTGACGTATTTGTTCAGTTTGTATGTATCCGGTGATGGTGATCGGTGATGTATCCGATTGGCTTTCCTTCCCGCTTCCCGTTGCATGAACTCGCACCAGCTAAATTTGACTCAAATTGTTTGACCACTTTTCGAGCTTTTTGCTTTTTGCACTTTTTGCTGAAATTTACCGAAATTGTGAACGGGAGCCCTCTTTGTAAAGTAGCGAGGGGTTTCAAACATTCACCAGAAAATTATCCCTTCCCAAAAACTCCCACCTGCAGAATTTGGTTCGATATGTTCGAAAACAACCCGATTTGCAACCCGAAAACAACGCTGAATTTGATGTTACGTTTATATGGGAGCTTTTTCTATTATATGATCCTAAATGAAAACTAGAAGGCTGTAGCAGTCCCTTGCTATCTCTTTCTCTTTCTCTCTCTACCTCTCTTTCTCTCTCTCTCTCTCTCTCTCTCTCTCTCTCTCTCTCTTTCTCTCTCTTCCTCTCTTTCTCACCTTCTTCAAAAATTAAACGCAGTTTACTGCAGGGAAACTATGCAGTTTCCCCTAACATCACACTACTTCAAGATGGATGCAAAGAGAGGTGGTGATGGGAGGAAGGAAAAGGCTTTTAAGTAAAACCAATCGATTTAGAGACCGCCAAAACCTAACAAACGATACCCACATTGCCCACATTACGTATTTTAAGGATAGGGGTTGTATGGGACCACCCCTTCCGCTCGTCCTGCAAAGACCAAATTTTGTCACATGGTTTCTCAGGTGACCATCAACAATTGTGCGAGTTTTGATGAGATTCGATTCATAACTTGTGGAGTAATTAATATTTTTAATAGTTAGTTCTTAGGAAGGGGAAAGAAAAAAGGGGAGTGAGGAGTTTCTAACCATGTCTCTGCCACTCACCGGCCCCTAAAACCTCTGTATACCAAATTTCGAGTCAATTGGTTCAGTAGTTTCGGAGTCTATAAACCGCACACGAAATAGAGTTGCATTTTTATAATATAGATTATAAATTAAATATATAAATATATATAAAGTGTTATATGAGATTAGCAATAAGTATCTGTGAGCTAGACAGTCCGATAAATTACAACCTTTTAGTTCAGTTTTTAATCAGTTTTGCGAGGATAGGCTGCTGTCAACGGCGGTATACTCGCTTTAGTCTTCTTGTGTACGTACAACACACTGAATGTCGATTTCTGGATAAAGCTTCGCCCACGTCGCTAGATTCTGACAATCTCTGGTCATGCAGTGACTGACATCTAGAAGACGCAGCGTTCTACAGTTACTGAGCACCGTTTCCACTCCCGTTGGGGTCACGTTCGTACAACCAACCAGCGCCAGTTGTTCTAATACCGAACAGTGGGATGCGATGGTCAGCAAGTCATCGTCAAGTAAGCCCCTCATCGCTCCAAGATAGAGTTTCTTCAGCCCGCTACCACATTCTCGCACCAATGCCTGTAACGCTAATGGTGGCCACTCGTTATTGATTGTTGACCAGCCGATGTCTAGCTCCTGCAGTTTGGTGCATTTTCGAAGAGCCAGTAACGAAGATTCTGGAAATGGTTCTGTTTTGAAAGCGTTAAAACTAACAAGATCGAGATTGGTTGTGCCGAGCTTTTCCAACACGGCCGTCATGTCCAGCGTCGTGCAACAGTTGACGTTCAAGTGACGTAACTGACGACTTGTGCTTAGGATTCCGAGCAACGAACGTGTCCGAATGTTGGTATATGAGACGTTCAGCCGTTGCAAGGATTGCCATAAATAGTCCGAACAAATGTATGGCTCAATTGGCGAATTGGCAACGCTAAATTCTTCCAACTCTAGACCTTTGATATAGATAAGCCGGCACACAAAATGCGCGTGATAGTTACAATTGATTCGTATTTTCCTAATACCAGCACCTCCATGAAGTAGAAGTCTGAAAGCACAAGTATAAGGAGGAAAGTCCTATAATAAGAGGAGTTGTGTGAGCTACATCTGCTACGCACCTTTCGATATGTGATTCGCCAAATCCACCGTAAGATCCACACCAAGATAAATCCAGCTTCTCAATATGCGTGGCACGTTCTGCCAGCCAATCAATCAGGACATCGTCGGCCATCATCCAGTACGGACGCAAATTTACCTCCCGATAAAGGCGCCAATCTTTGGTAACAGTAGCAAATTTATGGCAAACGCGCTCCACTTGCCTTAGAGAGATCAAGTCCAAGTATTTAAAAATGTGATAAATTATTTCTTGCGGCAAGTCACTCAATATTAGCCTGCCAGTTTCATTTGCAACAGCACACGTTGAAACTTTTACGACGCTTGTTTTTGCTGTACTCTTGGAAACGCAGCTTGGAGGTTCGCCATATAATGCTATCGCATCTATGGCACTATAATACGATTGATGGCGGTGGCCTAATTCCACCTTCAAAATATTCGTAATTGAATTGATGCGTCGTATACAGGGAACGAATAGTTTGGCTGTACCTTCGCCCAACACGTTTTGAAGCACCGTGTCCTCGGAGCGATCCCAGATGAGCACCCATGTTTTTAGGACTGTGTAAACCCACAAGCGATATACCGACCCAGCATTTAGTGTTTCGAAAATTTCTACGCGAGAAGGGTAAACGGCTTGCTCGAACTTCACCACAATGTAGTCATCCACAGGACAGTTTAACTCGAATGGTAAATTTGCAATTCCAAAGTCCGGACTAAACGAGGGTGCCTCCTGCCACCAACGCCCGTACTGTGCCTAGAGAACAACAAAAAAAAAAGAGCAAACCATAACGCAAAAGCAAACATTCAAATACAATTTCAAAACCACCTAGCATTATATACAATTACCAGCATATAAGTATCCGAAAAATCACCAGAAGACGGAAACCGGTTTGTTTTCCCTCGCAAATTGAGGGCAGTATAAGTGATGCTGTTGTGTGCACCGTACTGACTGCTGACTTCCAAATCCTCTGATACAAATTGTTTAATTTGAAAGCTGTTTTCAGCTTCCTCGTTTGGGACGTACATCAGCGAGTCTTTGCGCATAACAAACAAAGGTTGCTGTCGCGGTTCGGCCAAATTTATTTGCTGTAAAAGTTTTCGAAGCCTACTCATTTTGTTGAGTTATTAATCAGGGTAGATAACATTAAAACTATAAACTACGAGTAGGCTGACGATGTAGACACAATCAGAATTAACAACTTTCAATCTTTGTTCATACTAGTTTAAGAACACTAATGAACTGATCCGTGTAGGAATTATTTGTAACTAGACCGCCACACGGGCTGTAAGAAAACAACCTGACATTTCAGATAAATGCCAAACTGTTCGCACTTATGTGAAAACGTTTATGCCTCATCGGACACGTAAACCGTTAGCAAACGCTCTGTTTGCATACAAACAGAGGATAATGTATATTCTTATTGGCTGATATAGCAACAAAATCTAAAAAAGGCAACAAAAAAAATTCAGTAATCAATTTATTTCTCTTCTATTTCTGTTTTCTCGGACAAAAAACACGAAAGTAAACACGTTTGACATTTCGGTTTTATTACTGGGGGACTACATGAGGCGTAACGTAATGTTTTTGACATTACCGATTAATGCCAAACTGCTGCGCCTCTGTCCAAACGTTTAGGGGTCGGCCGAGGCGTAAACCCGAGCGTAAATACCTTTTGCATACGCTTTGCTCACAAACAGAGGATAATTTAAGTTCTTATTTGCTGGTATAGCAACAAAATCGAAAAAACAGGAAAAAATATTCCGAAATCAATTTATTTTTCTTCTGTTTCTGTTTTCTCGGACCAAAAACACGAACGTAAACACGTTTGACAATTCGTTTTTATATCTTTGCTGCCACACGAAGCGTAAACGGTTTGGCATTACAAATTAATTTAACGCTAGTTTTCACGCCTCATGTAGCCCCCCAGTAAGACTCCACCGACGTCCGACGTTGAACTCGAGTGGTGAAGTGGATTTCCCTTTCTAACTAGGGGGCTACACGAAGCGTGAAAACTAGCGTAAAATTAGTTTGTAATGTCAAAACGTTTACGCTTCGTGTGGCAGCAAAAATTTAAAAACAAAATGTCAAACGTGTTTACGTTCGTGTTTTTGGTCCAAGAAAATAGAAATAGAAGAAAACTTAATTGATTTCTGAATTTTTTTCTGTTTTTTTCCAATTTGTTGCTATACTAGCAAATAAGAACTTAAACTATCCTTTGTTTGTAAGCAAAGCGTATGAAAAATATAATTACGCTCGGGTTTACGCCTCGGCCGACCCGTAAACGTTTCGACAGCGCCGCAGCAGTTTGGCATTAATCGTTAATGTCAAAATCATTACGTTACGCTTGATGTAGCCCACCAGTAAAACCTTACTTTAATGGGCGGTCTAGCCGCTCCAATTCGATACCGATGTCTGAGTAACTGACGTTTCTCGGAGATGTCATTAATGTCACTTACGCAGATCTACAAATCTGAACAAACGAGCAACAATTTGTGAACAAATTCAAACAAGTGCAAGTTTGTCGGTTGACTTGTTGATGTTTTGTTTTGGTCTCTTATTTATATTTTGGACGCTTCGTCAACGTTCGCGAAAGTGTTTAACTGAATTTATAAAAATTTACGAAAGTCTGCCATGTCTCTGGCAACTAAAAAATAAAAAATATAGTGATCGCAATAAAAAGGCGGAGGCATACCCGGGGGCCACACTATGAGAAACTTGGAAAAAATGTATGGCAGGCCAAGAAACTATGAATCTTTTGCTAGAGTTCCGTGAGTTACTTTGAGTTGCTTTTGAGCGCCTTATGTTTGCGGGATATTTTCTCGTTTCGGGGGTATTTTTTTCAATTTGACAGTTTACGGTAAATTACGGCAAATTTTTATTGCTTTCCAAAAATATGGATAGTTTTTCGACAGCGAAACAAATTTTGACAAAAATGGCCATAGAAGGAGAAGTAAAGGAAACTGAAAAATCAAAGCATAATGAAACGAACTGTCATTTCACTCACTGGAGCTCACAGAATTTTTCGCGCAAAAGCTTCTAGTGTGGGCGCTAGCATATCAAAAAACCTGTAGAGAAAACTCATACTGTGGTCGAGGCGATACGATGCCATTTAAAAGCTATTTCCTCGACACTGTAACCTCTTCGCACGTTCTTTTTTCGCTTTTTAACCGAAAAGCACAATGGTAAGGCAAACCAACACAGTGTTGCTTCCATGGCTGATTCCAACATGTCCAAACGACAAACTGACCCTGTTTTGAAATTTGTTCACAAATTGCATGTCGAGTCTTCAGATTTCCACCCGCGGCAGTGACATTTATGACGTCTCCAGAAATGTCACTTCAGGCGATATTGCATTGCAGATCGCAGCGTGTGGACCGGGCTTTACATATACCAGGGTCGCGGTGTTGTCATCGTGAGTTGAAAAAGAGAGGGTGTGAGTTTGTGCTGAGGCCGTGGTAAAGCCAGAATTTAGGGTAAAGGGCGTATTTGGTGCTAGTGATACCAACACGACCCTGGTTAAGGACCTTCTCGGTTCTTAACGTGTGTAGTGCGCATTGGAAAACATTGCTAGTGCTAATTAACACTAGATACACCACACCAGTCATTTTGACTGGTCGGGCAGTTTGAATTTTAAATTTCCAGTACATATAATTTTTTTCCCCGAAATGATGTCATAACTTTTATTAGCTCTAGGTAAAGAATACATTTCATACGTAATTTTTTTTATATATGTTAGTAAAAAAAAAATTTTTTTTGAGATTTATACCATACCATTCAAAATGACTGGTCCTTGTTTCCGTGAAGAAATTTAGGCCAAAACGGCAAATTTTGCTCAGAATGTGATCTTTTGATTGATTGAATCGTAGGTTGTGTGGCATATACGAATGAGTTTGTAGAAATGTATGGGTGAATTGGCGAGCGGGGCGCCAGTCAGTGGACCGAAATAGAGGAGTACGGTTGTACACAAGAGCTGCGGGACTACGTGTATAATATATTAAAGTACGAGGATATTACATTGGCGATCCTGCCATGTAAGAATTTATGGCAGTGGGAATTGATAAGAATGGGCGATAACCATGGGCGCTGGTAAAGAGTGCCCGGCTTCGGGCCGGAAGAAACGCCGATCAGGGATCGACACCGGTGAAGGCGTAGGCGACTCGGTTTTGGACCATGAGCGCTAGCAAAGAAGGACCCGGTTTCGGACTGGAGGTCATGGTATTGGTGTTGGGTAGTAGCGGTGGGGTAGTGAAAAATGGCGCCCAAGAAAATGCGCCCATAAGACACGTTTGAAAGCGAGGCGAGGGAAAGCTTGCAGAGCTCGACATGCCGGCACGGGCTTGCCCGTAGCGTACGCACTGCAATGCCCTATGTGTTGGGAGAGTGTAGAGGGTCGTGTGCCTTGGTGTGGTGCCTTGTTGGCAAACACCTAGAACGCTTCATGCCCGCCAAGTGCGCGAGCCCTCATGGATCACCAGTAGTACAAGTCAGTGGGTTAGAGTGTTGAGGGTCGTGTGGCTTGGTGTGGTGCCTTGTTGGCGAACACTTAGAACGCTATACGCCCGTCAAGTGCGCAATTCCTCTTATATGGATGGAGTGCTACACGCCAGAGTGGGCTTTGCCTGCAGCGTGCACACCGCATATATAAAGAAAGTAATGTATGGGTGGCTTGAGATACGAGCCCAAGAGTCGGTGGGTACGGAGAAAGACAGAGGAAAGAACGGACGACACAGACGGAAGCAGACAAACGGCGGTTGAAAAGGTGGCAACGATGGTATGTATTGGCTGGTTGGGCAGTGGTATCGGGAGCAGCATAC
>NC_071287.1:12321285-12334942 GCF_943735745.2 Anopheles bellator | reverse complement strand
CCTCTGTTTTTTCTAATTGCCAAGTGTAAAGTACCAAGTGCAAGTGCTTCTCTTTCGATCACGGGTGATCCTGATAGAAATAATCCAGGTAAGTTTATTGGACAGTATTCAGTGACAACCAAATAATGTTGAAATGTTTTCGCTTTGCTCGTTTCAGATGTCCAACTAAACTGGGATGCAAAGGATTCGAATGCAAATGTAATGCAATACATTTTACAACGTGTCTAAGGCGTCTAAGGCAGCTACGCACCAAATCGTGAACGAACCGCTAGTGATGATTGAAGAGTGTACGCGAACCGCAAAAAGAGAGAGAAAATATACCGAAATATATCGACCAAATACGAACTGTTTCATTTTGGCTAGGGGGAATATGGGAGAAAGAAAACGAAAAAAGCGAGGGAACACACAGGTGAGAGACAGGAGGCCGTTCGGTGGGAGAATTCAATCGACTGCTCACTCCATGGACCTAACGACGGACCACTGCCGTTCCACCATACAAGCTCCATACGGAATAAATGTTCAAAGCAGTGGAACAGCAGTGGATGAGCTGTGGAATTTGAAGTGAGAAGAGCGAAATTGTTCACTGGGCGGTCCAGACACTCACTTCTGTCCACTGGGCGCCCGGGCGCTCAAAATTATTCACTCGGTCGGGAGTCGCTCGATCGATCGGGCCGATCGTTCGATCGATACATTCGCAATATAATGTTTTTGAACGATTTTTGATTGACTAAAGCAAATTTTTCATCCTCGTTTTGCCCAAAATGTTTTGTGTTCGAAAACTAAACTTGTTTTCGTCATCCACTGTACACTCAGCTTTCTATAGCCGCACCCACGCTTTTAACGTATATTCCATTTCCACGAGAAATTATGAATAAACCCATTTAATTGGATTGAAGCTTGCTTGAAGCTTGAAGCTTGATTCTAGCTTGTTTTCGACCAAATACGATATAGGCACTGTCAAGTTTCTATAGCCGCACTTTGAGTTTTGCTTCCGAGAGTAGATTTCATAACAAATTTTGCAAGAGAATTGCTTAAATATCCCAAAAGGAAGTGTTCTAAGTGAAAAAGAAAAAGGATTGATAGAGGCATATAGGTTGGAGGGTGTTGCTATTCGAGAAATGGCTCGAAGAATAAAAGGATCCGATAAAGTGATCCGTAACTACTCAAAGGATACTAAACAGTATGCAACTGCTCAACGTACTTCGAAAAAATCTAAGATGTCGATGAGAACCAAGCGGAACATTGTTAAATTGGCCTCAAATTCGACACTGTCGCTATCAAAAATCAAATCTACACTGGATCTACCAGTGAACAGGGAAGCTATTCGCAATGTTTTGTAAAAGAGCCCGAATATGACTTGAGCAAAAATGACCAAAGCACCAAATCTATGCCTACTACACCAACAAAAACGTGTAGAATTTGCAAAACTGAACATTGCACGTCGGTGGGACATGGTATATTTGGGTTTTCATCTGCATTTTGAAGAGCATATTGTGTATCAAAAAAACCAATTCCGTTTTCTGTTTTTTTAAATTGTAGGTGATCTTTTCTGATGAAAAAAAGTGTAATTTGGATGGGCCCGACGGTTTAAGAGGCTACTGGCGCGATTTACGCTACGATCCGGAGTACTTCTCCACCCGTAAATTTGGAGGAGGATCTCTGATGGCGTGGCTTGGGTTTTGCTCTGCGGGCAAGCTCAATCTGGCTTTTATATCTTCTAAAATGGACTCTAACGATTACATCCGGATTCTAGAAGACGGCCTGATTCCGTTTACAGCTACCAACCGCCGAAAAAAAAAGTTTTCAACAAGATATTGCTAGCATTCTCACCAGTTTGAAAACTAGAACTTGGTTTTCTATCCATAAAATTGATTTGCTTGGGTGGCCAGCGCGAAGTCCGGATCTAAATCCAATTGAAAATGTCTGGGGAATATTGGTTACACAAATTTATGCGGAAAGGAAGCAATACAGCTCTATCAATGAGCTTAAGGCATCCATTTTGGAACATATGGACCCAAATATGGACCCCTTGGGAACATATGGACCCAAAAAATTTCAAAAACCTGGTTGACAGTATGACAAACCAATTTTTCCAAGTCATTCAGCGATCAGGAAAGCCAACTGACTATTAAACCTCACAATAAATACAGAGGCTTGAAAAAGAAACACACATATTGATCATTTTATTAGGTGCGGCTATAGACACTTGACAGTGCTTATCGGCTGAAACAAAACGGCTGAATATTTTTTTAATGGTTGAACATTTATTTGAAAGGTTCGTTCCTTCCATTTTTTTTGTGAAAAACAATTTTGGTAAAATGTTCACCACAATTGGCTTGGCAGTAGCAGGCAGTTGAAACTTGTCTTGACTTGTTTTTGAGTACATTTTTGATTGTATCTGCTCCTATTACGTCAAAAGCTACTTGAATTTGGGTCTTAAGGTTGTCAATAGCTGCTGGTATGTTCGCATAACATAAATTTTGATTGTGGCTGTCACTATATCGCCTCGACCACAGTATGAGTTTTCTCTACAGGTTTTTTGATATGATAGCATTCACACTTGAAGTTTTTGCGCGAGATATTCCGTAAGCTCCAGTGAGTGAAATGACAGTTCGTTTGTTTATGTTTTGGTTTGGGAGCTCACCATTTCATTCTGTTGTCAATTGCAGATTTGCAGCGAATAGCTAATGCAATGGCTCTTTTTAATTATAATACTTACTCAAATTCGGGAAAAATGTGTTTAGTTGGTGCGGCAAGTGGTTGCTGCGTACTCTCTGTGTTCTCCTGCTGAGCGTGGAAAAAGACGCTGTTGGACGGGAGAGCTCTTCGCAGACGCTTCACAACACGGACTACGGTTAATCGATCAGCTGTATCTGAACGATGGAATAGGGTTCCGAAATTTTACTCGGATGACCCCAACGGATTTTGAAGATCTTCTTGGAATGGTTGGAGCCATAATTGCAGCGAAAGAAACAACATTCCGCCAAACAATTCCTCCGAAAATGCGGCTGATTGTTGTTTTACATTTGCTGGCGACTGGAAACTCCTTCGCCAGCTTACAGTACACCTTCAAAATTTCGAGGCAAATCATTTCCCGGATTGTACCTGTGGTTTGCGCGGCCATTCAAATGAAATGCTGCCAGTTTGTAAAGGTTGTACCATATTTTTTACTTCATTCATGTGTGTGTTCAGTGTCATCGTTATTTTATGTTAGTGTTAAGAATTAAATACGCAAAACTGGTCTATTTAACGGTTTTGTTTATTCTAATAACGGAGCTGATGACTGAGGGTTATGACTCCGTATCTGATAGCTCGCCTTCCCGAAATGCTTCTATTGGTAGCTGCAGCTGGGCAGCAACTCGAACAAATGCTGCATTCTTCTTGGAACGATGTTTAAAGTCCACGTGCTTGGGGTTCCACAGCAGTGGTTCCTCCTTCACAGCATCGATGACTTTAAACATCAGTTCTTGTGTCCACTAAAACAGAAAACAGAAAAATAATAATACTCTATCGGGCATCTTCATAATCCTTTAAAACGGCTCTTAGTACCACTCGTCGGCGTTCGTTGACTACACGCTCCAATCTAACAACTTCACTATGGTTAGCCATTCTTTTCTGCGGATAACATGAATAATGAATTTTCTTTTTCAGCAAATTGTCCTTACCATTATTTTCCGCATTTCACACTTACCTTTGCCGAGGCCAATTTGAACTAATTAGTGAAAGTCACAAACTTGAGCTTTTCAATCGCGAAAATTTAAATCAACCGCTTACACCAAACTACGTTCACCGATATAAACAAATGATGCTTTCTTTCTCTTTCTATTGCCATCTTTGTCAAAAGCTACCCGAATTTTTGGTGATCAATAACAACTTGGCGTAAACTGTCAAATTGAAGCGAACATTCTCTATAAATCCCGAATCGCGAGAATAACCGATAAACATAAGGCGCTCAAAAGCACTCAAAGTAACCCACGGAACTCTAGCAAAAGATTGATATAGTTTCTTGGCCTGCCATACATTTTTTCCAAGTTTCTCATAGTGTGGCCCCCGGGTATGACAGGTAGCGCCGTCCTGTTCAAACCAAACGCCATCCTAGTTCTCAGCTTAAATTTTGCCAAAAAACCAATCAGCCAAAAACCCCACCAAACAGTCACTCGTTGTGGGTGCATTGGCTTCTCTTGCACGATGTGTGGGTTTTCCGAACCACAATACTGCCTATTACCATAGCCACCGAGGTGAAAATTAGCTTCAATGAAATGTGCTTTTGTCGAATGATTTAACGACCTACCACTTTGGAAGTAAATTTTTCATATTTCCTCATTTTCTGCAACCAGAATTATATTTTATACATAAATTTCATGAAGGAACCTTTCAAACAAATGTTTAACCACTGAAAAATATTCATCCGTTTTTTTGTAACCAAATGAAATCATTTTTTTTTTCTTATGCATTATAGAGACTTTGAGCCGTAGTGGCCTAACATTCGTCTCTTTCTAACTCTACTTTTAATTCCCATACCGGTTGCCAATCAGGGTACCAGGGCGTTTAAACCTTGACCTTTCCGAGAGACGTAAACTGGTATGGGGTTTGGAAGTATTTTGAGTCCCGACTCTGAGGGAGTCGGCAACTATGGGTCGTTGGCAAGGGCTCGCTAAGGAAGTGACTCTTTCAAGGAGTTAATGAAGAAAAATTTAGCCCCTACTCTGGGGAGTTGACGACTATGGGTACTGCTAAGAACGTAGTTAAAGCTCGGGAACACGGGAGACGCGGCCCAGCAGCCGTTGACCGTCCATCTGCAACTCTGGTGCGCCGATCAAACCTAAGTTGATGAAACCTGTAAATGCCGGTGACCCAAGTCCGCTCAGTTTAGGCGACTAACAAAAAATTGGGTATAAAATTAATGTGGACTTGTTTCCTTGTTGGTGTCGGCGTGGCTGGCGTTTTTGGTGTTGTGTTCCACTGTTTCCGGATGTTCCGTGCACATGTCACTACACTACCACTGATTTCCTTGTTCTTTGTGATGAGCCCTGGCTTTATTGTGTCCCTAGTCGTAACGGTATCAATCACGGCCGAAAAAGTGTCTCCGGTGCAGCCGTGCTCTCCTTGACTTCGCTCCGCTCGGGGAGGATCGTTCTCTTAACCACACTATTCCAAACTCACTCGACACTTTACACTCAAAAACCCTAGAAAAAAACTTCTACTCTCTGTGCAACTCCTTCTTTCAAGCCCTTAAAAATTTCGATTTCATTAATTGAAACTGTTTATTCCTACTTTTTAGGAAAAACGAATGTTCCTATTTTAAGCACATCCTGTCCCCTTTTTCAAATGTTTCACCCTTGGCATGCACCGGCCGGCATCCTTGAAAAGTGTTGCGCCGGCACACAGCCCGACAAAGCAAAAACAAAAAGGAGACCAAAGCACAAAAGCACATAACAAAACAAAACAAAAGGACTGTTCGCAAACATCGACTGACCAAATGAAATCATGCATCGTTAATGAAACACCCTGTACAATCAAAACACTTCACTGGCAGCTACTACTCTACCCGCTGTATCCACCAGACTTGGCCCTTTACGATTAACATTTGTTTTCATCGTTGAGACACGCATTGGCTGCGCAGAACTTCGATTTCTCCAAGGAAGTCGACAATTGGTTTGCTTAAAAATACGAAGAATTCTTTCAGCGTGGCATCCACGAATCACCACAGAAATGGGAGAACTGTTAGCTAGCGATGGCACAAACTTTGAATAAAATTGTGTTTTTCATTTCAATGCAATAAATATGTATTTTGATCGGAAAAAATCTTCTTTCATAGGGTTATACCTAATATTCGACGTAAATCGGACCAATCTTAAAAAAAATGAAATTTTGAAATGCAGGTTAATGGATGCTTACCATACACCATGTATATGCAATACGCATATTGATGGATTTGTAATAATGCATTATTATTTCATAATTCGTCTGGTCGTTTCAAGATTACAATGAAGGTGGTGCCCACGGCCAACTCGTGAATTTGTTAGCGTTGTTTCGCACATGTGTGATCGAAAATTACGTAATAAAACACGATTGTAAATAGCATAGATGACTAATAACGTTTCCGTAGATCTCATAGATTAAGATTTATAAATACCATACTATTTCAGTTTACATTTAATTATTCAATTTAATTTAATTATTTATGAAACAAACAATAACAGTATATATAAAAAATACGTTTGTTTAAGAAATTAATATTATTGTTTGAATATAAAGTCAACTTTTATGTGTTGCGTAATAGAAGGACGAATGAAATAAGTAAGATAGTTATAAATACTCATTTTACATACGCACACAGGTGCCTTTAAACTCTACGACACAATTCCTGGTGTGAACTTATTCATGTGGATCTGTTTATAATAGTGATACGGTGTAATGATGCCGTCTTAGGTAAAATGCAGCGCGGTGTGTGCCTTGATCTATCAGTTAGGGTGTAGGTGTTTCGCTCCCACCAGCTGCCTAGAATTCCGCGCGCATTCTTTCTATATTCTACACTTATTCACTCGGTGTTAAGCAGTATTTCGCTCACTTATTTTTGGCATTTTTTGCGTTTGGTTTCTCAATATTATCAATATTTTTGCTTAGCTGTAAATTTCTGTTTTCGTTTCGCTCTTTTGTTAATTATAAATATGTACAAGGATTTTAGAATAACGTTTACGACATTTTCTTTTCGTGTTTGTTCATTTCAATGTTTCACCCCTTTACTTTTAATTTCATTATACTAAACTGTGTATCCTTTGTTCCGAACAACACTACCATCTCACGAAAGCGATTGCGGGATGAGATCTTCTCTTTTCTATATTTAGGTGTTATTTTTTTGTTCTATAAATTATTTTTTATGTTGTTTATATGCTGTAGACTCACCAATTAAAATTTTGGTTTTGAATTTTGATTTTTAATAGCCATACCGCTGTATTCACTGTTCACACTTCACTGTTGTAATGATACTATTCTTCTTGTTGCTGTGACGACATTAACATTAACTTAACATTTTTACGGTTTAGGATTCGTGTTTTCCCCTGTTGTATCATTTGTTCGCTGAATTGATTTCTCCGATGTAGATGTTTGCACCAACATACTTTTCGCAAAGTAAATTGCGAAAGACACAGCGACTTTGGTTATTAATTTCTCCGTAACTCCACGCCATTGTGTACGACTCAGAGCCTTCGAAGTTGAAAATGATTGCATAATGTATAATCTATACATCAACATATGCACATAACAGGCCTTTCAAAGCAAAAGAAGACCTTTTTAGTTTTGAAGTATAGCTGCTATTCTTCCGTTGTGAACTATCTCAACAATGGAATTTATTGCACTGTAGAGGAAAATGCCACGGGACATGAAACTCTGACGATTGTTCTATTTGTTCAGTTATGCATATACAAGTGCAAACATATATATATAACCATATATATGTTACATTTTCGCAAGTTGTCGTACATTGCTTTATTTTACGCGAGCGAGTTTTTTCATTTTTGATTCGTTTGGTTTGCTTCTCTGTCCAGGTTTTTGGTTTTGATTACGTTTAATGATTTGCCTATTATTTCACGAACTGATTGTATATCAATCTACTTTGAAACTAATTTATCCCGATTCGATTTTGTCTTTTTTATTAATTCATTATTTTTTTAAATTTTTTGTCTTTTTCATTTTTTTCTATTCGTCCATCGCTGCGGTCTTTGTATTACATTTTACATTTAATATGTTACTGTTTTAATGATGCATGTGCTACGATTTGTATCTTAACATTTCTTTATTTCATTTCGAACAAAGGTGATCGCTACCGTTGTCACCTGTATGTTACAATGCCAACGCATTGACGAATGACGACTTGTTCGCATTGTTTTAGTGGCATTGTTGTATTTTTGCTGGTATAAAAAATTGACGTTTACGCATATACTAATATGTGTGTTTAAATTATGTTTTCAATGAGTTTCTATTATTTTCGTTTTTTATTGGATGATTCACGTTTCGAGCTATTTAGCGTTCATCTTGCTTTTTTGCTATATTGCATATTTTTCAAGGATTTTTAAGGGGTCCATGTTGGATTTGTATTATGCTGTCTCCTTTCTCACAAAAAGGATGCTATGTTTGTATACGTGGTCTGGTTTACCGTAAAATGCACTGCAGAACACAAGGAAGTGTAGTTGCAGTGCGATAGTGAAAGATGTGGAAGAAGTGCAAAATACTTTTTATGGCTTAGAATTTCACGAAGATGCAACAATTTTGCTCTTGCTCTTTTCCCAGTCGAATATTGTGACAAACAGGCATTCGGAGAAGTGGCATAAATTTGTATATATGCCGAACGTGGGCCAGAAATGTCGAGGATGGATGCGGTGAATAGCACAGGTTGTGGTCCTCAGCTATAAAGCAAGGCCCACTTAGAATCGGAAACAACTGCATGATTTCTAGCAGCGCCTCTGGTGGTCAAATTTCAAATGTGTTGATAGTCGTATCTTTAGTAAACATTCGACTTTCAGATCTGATAGTTTCATCTCAGTACGTGGAGTTTATGGAAAGTGATGCTTAGTTGAACTCGAAAGAAGAAAAATAATTCTGCACAATCACGCCGAAAACAGCACGTAAGTAGATCACGTAAAAATCTCAAAAACACAAAAATTCGCAAAATCAACTATATATGCTGTGCTTTACCGTTTCTGGGAACCCAATACAGTAGATTGAAAGATTCATAGTAGACATCGTAGTGGAACATACAATCGGCAGCAGAACTGGAAGGTTTTAAGATCAATCGAAGTAAATCCTGGACTTTAGGTTCGGGATATTGCAAAAAAAAATGCTACCAGCAAAAGTGCTGACCAGAAGATCTGTCTACGAAGAGGCTACTGTTTTTTCCTTGCATATCATCCAAAAAGGACACTTAAACCAAATCTAGTCATTAAAACACGCACTTCTAGTTGTACGAGAAGGTTATGACGAGGTAAAACGTATGATTGCTTATGGACGACGAAACATACGTGAAAATTGATTTTGGACAGCTTCCTGGACCAAAATTTTATCTCAGCACGGCACGGGGAGATGTCTCTTCCAAGATCAAATTACTATTCGCCAATAAATTTGCACAAAAATGAATTATATGACAAGGAATTTGCAAGGTTTGCAACAGAAATCAAGGTTTTCATCACAAACACGACGATGAACTCAACTCTATACAAGGAAGAGTGCCTCAAAAAGCGAGTTCTATCATTTATTAAGTCACACAAAGGTCCGGTAAAGTTATGGCCTGATTTGGAAAGCTGCCATTATAGCGGGCATGTAGTTCTGTGATACTTTTACAATAAGGTGGATTTCATCACAAAGGATATCAACCCACAAAATTGCCCTTGATTCCGCCCAATCGAAAATTATTGGGCAACAATCAATAGGAAGTAGAAGAAGACTGAAATGTTGATGCGGACTGCTGCAGAGATGGCGAGAAAATGGAATAAATTAGCCGCTAAGGTGGACCAGAAGATTGTGCAGAAAATTATGGCACGCATTCCAAAGAAAGTTCGTGATTTCATCCGACGACCGACATAATAAATTTCTGAATTTTTACTCTTCAAGTACAATAAAATACCTTCAATTTGACACCTTGATATGTTTCCTAAGTCAAACCAACCCCGAGATAGAGCTAATGCTATTGTTCCCGATTCTAACTGGGCCATGCTTTAGCTGGTGTACTTTCTTTTACATTTGAATACTTTGTTATTTCATTTGCTCTTTTCTTATGTGGGTCATCCTTTTAATAGATTTCGCGCTTAAGATTTTTTGCTGGCTTATCTTTGTTCGACTATCTCTTAGCAAGTTGTTTTGCTTGTTTCTCGATAGTTTAGAGCTTCAAAGTATTTCTTTCGATATAGTTATGTACGGTGTACTGTCTTGCTTTTGCTTTGCTGTCTGTTTTCTATTGGTTTTTAGTTAAAAGTTTGCTTTTAACTCAGTTTTCAAGTTATAAACTTGGACATGATAGTGTTTGAATAACAGTTTTGTTTGGTTGTGCTTTGATTTAGCAATGTTGGGTTCATTTTGAATATGCATGAATATGGATATACATATACATGGGCTTTTTGGTATATCTTGTGTTCAGAGACACCCCGAACAAAATCTATTCTTACACCCTCTTTCACTTGCTTTTTTTAGGAGGACTTTATAGTATGCAGCTGATTATCGGTCGTTTCTTTCGAAATTGTGTGGCTGCTGGCCAGGATGTGAATTGAGGATTGTTCAGTTCTTTCCTTTCGGTTTACGGTTAGTTTCGTAATTCTGATAGCTCGAAGAAGCTTCTGGAAATGCTTTTTTAAACTATAAATTTTTCTACGATCATCTGGCAGCTTATTAAAGGAGGATTAGGATGGGTTGGTGTTTGGTAAGGTGTCTTGTATTTATCTATCTGGTAAAGTTATTATGTTGGACATAATTGCTTCGTCAATGCATGATGCACAGAGTAAGCAACAGTACTCAAATAGTAGTTTTGTGATCCAGTGATGTTATCAAACAGGTTCTATTTTGATCAGTGAGAAAATTGTAGTTTATGATTCGGAATCTTACATCTTTTCTCTTAAAAATTGATATTTTTCTTTGATCATACAGACGTGTGCGGGAATGAATTATTTGCTGGTTGCCGTTGTTTGGTCATTCGGAGAAGTTTTTTCTTGAACATTTAGCGTGCCAAACTACTTCCTTTTGTTTTGTAATTTTCCTTCAGTTACTTTGTACAGTAAGACTTCTTAATTCGCTTTTCTTCCTTTTGCGATACCTGATCATTGTAAGCCCTAGTTGGCGACTGCTACTCATAATATCAATAGCCTACAGAAAATTTATTTATTACCTACTTAATGTTCATCTGATTCGTTTTACGTCTAACAGTGCCCTGGTTATAATGTTGACCATCTTGATCGTGCGTTATTCCATCTTTTCTCCTCTCTCCTATTGATTAAGGAAATATTCTCGTTTTTTATCATTTCTCTCTCCCGCATTTCAAGAATTGTGGTGGCTTATGACTTTTTTTTGAAAAGTTATACTTAAAGCCTTGTTTAGCTTTCAGATAAAGGGTTTGCTAAGTGTGGTAGATTTTTGTGTGTTACCGGGCTTTATTCGCTTTTTATGCCAGTATTCTGCTTATTCATTTTCATAAAGATATATTGTTTCACATAGTAGCGCAAGTGTACAATGTTTTAAGTATTTTTAAACTTTCGTTTTCTGTTTCGTAATTAGTTGTTACTTTAACATGGAACTATTCGTTTTGTATGCGTATGTGTGTGTGTCTTGCATTCTTCATTCATAATTATTGTTTGTTTTTTTCTCTGATATTATTTTAATTAATAGCTGTCTCCCCCGTCTTTCTTCACAATGTCGCACAATGTTAACCTCTCGTCAATCCGTTCAAGAATAGTTTGATAAAATCGGATCTTAATTTATCCTAAATCTTCCCGATTTGCCTGATTTTTGGTCAATGTGTCGCTTAGAATCTGGATTTACCATTTTACAATTTTTTTTCAGCTAATGTCTGGTTTAACTAGTTTTACAATTATTTTTTTCCATATTTCTCAAATGGGTCGTTTTCATTCAAAATCGACGTTACACAATGTCAATGGTGCCTATGTGAGTTAGGATTACGGTTGTCTAAGAGATCTCAAATATTTCGTGTGAGCAGGGGCTCTTAATTGTTCACAAATTAATTTCCATTTCTTATACGAGCCTTTAAAAATGAGGCCAATTAACTTATACGGGATTTGCTGCGTTTTTTAATCCTTCACTAGCCTGATTCTAACGACCTCGGTTATCATACGGGTTTTGTTTATTTTTGTTTTTCTTGACGATTTTCCGATGTTCACTAGCATCGGTGCCGTAGCTGGGATTACTCCAATCCAGGTCCTTCAATACAATTGTCCATGTATTTGAATTTGAGTTAATGCGGTCAGTGAAAAACTTATTTCATCTTTTAGTCGATAAAGTTCCAGTGGTTCTGCTGATTTTGGTCTATAACTTTGTATGTTCATGTGTTGAGTTTTGTCATTCTACTAATCTTTTAATTCTCTTCATCTTTTCCTCTGGCTCTTTCGTTCTCTCTTATTTTCTTCATTATCTTGTACGTGCTTTTTATACTGATGTCGTGTACAGAGTAAAATCTCTGCATTGCTCGGAGTGTATACCGAGAAAGTAGTAGGGTGATTAAGTATACATTACATTACAAGGGCACGGTAAGTGAAAGTTTTGGAATCTCTAAGAAAAGAATCAATACGATTGCAGTAATTAGGTACAGAGCCATCAAAACATCAGAGTAGAGCTTTTACAAGATTCAACGATTTTGAACCACTTTCTGTACAGCTTCTGCATTGTTCATACCTTTTCAGATTTCTGTTAGTACTAGGCTTAATCCAAGCTCGCCTTATGTGCGATTTTTGGGAACTAGGATCGACTTGTCTGTGTGCCTTTGTGAGAGCGGGAAGGGATTTAATTTCGGTTCGGAAACATCAAATCCCGTTCAGCTATTATCAGTGTTTATATTCGGGATACCGACCGGTATTCTCCATTATATGATTTCCGTCGGGTCCTGGGCCAGGCGTAATGGGTCCACGTCTCAACGGCTGTATTACGCTTCCACTGCTCCCGGTCTCGGTGGATGGTGGCGAAGGATAGTAGTCTCTGCTGTTCACCTGGTGGTTCATATTGTTGATATTGTGACAACTGCCCATTACTGGCACTCCATTGACGCTGTCTATGAGTTGATGCGGCGGCGGTGGCGGTAGCGGTTGCTGCTGCAGATGCACCAATGGTTGAGCTGGCTGGGGCGGTTGATGATGATGCAACGGCTGTTGCTGCTGCGATGGATGCTGTTGCATATGGCCGTGTGTGGTATTGGCTGATGATGGACCTTGCGAGTGGGCCGCATCCGTTCCTTGTTCCATTACCACCACGGATACCACATCCTCACTCGCCCATCGGGCTAATTGTTGTTGAGCTTGAAATAAGTCATCACTAAAAAAGTGATACCACAAACGATACACAACGAAAGAACAAACGGTTTGAAAACTTCTTTTGGCCTCGGGCACTAACCGAACCGATAATAATGAACCAAAAACTTACAGAGCGATGATTGGTGAATGAATTGGTGTGCAATGATGATTGTGTTAGTAAGAATGTGTAACTACTCAATGAGCCATGTAGAACTTGCATCTTATCAAAGTTTGATTGCAGTTTCTGCTGTAGTTATTGAGATCGTAACATAAATTCTGGGGACCAACAAACGCAAGCAGTATCTATTCATGTTTTGAACAAAGCCCAATCTCGTTGCAGCTACTGTCCAGTTTCATGATAAAACCAACAAGTTCACTTAATCAATTATACTGGGTATCGAGGACTTATAATAGCAAGCAATAGGTTCGAACGTAATGTTCATTTTCTGGAAACAACGCTCGAAATGGAAATCAATCAAGACCCAAACCGTAAATGAGTCTGTATATGAATGGCAAGTGCAATTGCTACTGCCATTGCAATGTGATTGCAAGTGCACTTGCCGGAAGTGCTCATATGGGGAGCAGGAGCGGGTCCAGGTGGCATTCATATACAGACTCAGTTACAATTTGAGTAATGATTGATTTCCATTTCTTGCTTG
>NC_071287.1:12308826-12320885 GCF_943735745.2 Anopheles bellator | reverse complement strand
GGGGGGGGGGGGGGGGGGTGAAGTTTAATCTGCGAAATCGTAAAGAACACATGCTTGGCAAAGTAGTGTCTACATATATTTGTATATGATATTGACGATTTCATTCTACACGGTATTTTTCTATATTCTTGCTTTCCAGACTACTTCATGTTTCCCATCAAATGTGAGCAACATTTTGGTTGGTCAATTTAAAAAAAAAAACTTGTCCAATAATTTTTTCCATGAAAAGCACTAGTTGGAAAGAGACCGGTATGTAGAACATAGCTCGACTTTGAACTTTAGGCATCAACACTTTAAATGATCCACAGCAGTACACAGTGGATTACAATATAATATACATTTCTTTATTTGGTTATAGAAAATACGGCTGGATATTTTTCGATGCTTGAACTTTTATTTGAAAGCTTCATTTATTCCATTCCCCAGATCTGGCCCCTGTGACTATTTCCTGTATCCTAAGCTCAAATCACCGTACCGTGGTTAATTACTTTTAGAGTAGACAAAAATCGATGATGAGCCGAAACACGTCCAAGCAAAATAGCTGTCAAAAACTGATTGATTACTGAAAATGGCCGAACTTGTCACCATAAGTTAATGACATCAGCAGCAACATAACCCCACAAAAAATTGAAAGCCCGCGAAAATTCAAATGTCGCGAACATTTTTGAACAGACCACGTACCACAATCGCTCTGTAACCCTCTCTTTAGGTATTTAGTAGCGCCTTGTCAGGCGAACAACTATACACACTTTTGATACTATTCGTGTGCGTAAAGGTGCACATGGTGTAAGGCAAAGAGCGAAGGCAAAGGATTTCTTGAAGAACATTGCTTGTTCGTCCTGGCTTATTGCGTGAGAGATAGGAAAAAAGCGTTACGACTAGGAACCACTATCAGTTAATTAAGATATAACGAAACCAAGATGATGTCGACTGAAAATTGACTCTCGCTACGGTTTCACATTGAAATATTCTTAGCACATTACAACAGTACATCACGTACTTTGCACACAATATGTGAGTTTTTGGTGTTGGTCGAGATTGTGTCAAACGTGTTGAGAGTACCGTCTAAACACACTTGCACGACGTTCATTAAAGCATGGCCCACTTAGAATCGGGAACAATTGCATGATTTCTAGCAGCGCCTCTGGTGGTCGGATTTTAAAAGTTTTGATAGCCATATCTTCAGTAAACATTCAACTTTCAGTGCTGAAAGTTTCATCTTGGTACGTGGAGTTTATGCAAAGTTATGCTTAATTGAACTCTAACGAAGAAAAATAATTCTGCACAATCACGCCAAAGACACCACGTGGCCTACTTTAAAAATCTCAAAAACACAAAAATTCGCAAAATCAACTATATATGCTGTGCTTTACCGTTTCTGGGAACCCAATAGAGTAGATTGAAAGATTCAGAGTAGACGTCGTACTGGAACATACAATCGGCAGCTGAACTGGAAGGTTTTAAGATCAATCGAGGCAAATCCTGAACGGGAAATCTTGTTCGGGATATTGCAAAAAAATATGGTACCAGCAAAAGTACTACCTGGGAGATCTGTCTACGAAGGGGCTACTGTTTTTTCCTTGCATGTAAGCATACAAAAAGGACACTTACACAAAATTTAGTCATTAAAACACGCGCTTCTAGTTGTACGAGAAGGTTATGACGAGGTACAAAGGATGCTTGCTTATGGACGACGAAACATACGTGAAATTTGATTTTGGACGGCTTCCTGGACCAAAATTTTATCTCGCCACGGCACGGGGAGATGTCTCTTCCAAGATCAAATTTGTATTCGCCAATAAATTTGCACAAAAATTAATGATATGACAAGGAATTTGCAAGGTTTGCAACAGAAATCAAGGTTTTCATCACAAACACGACGATGAACTCAACTCTATACAAGGAAGAGTGCCTCAAAAAGCGAGTTCTATCATTTATTAAGTCACACAAAGGTCCGGTAAAGTTTTGGCCTGATTTGGAAAGCTGTCACTACAGCAGGGATGTAGTACTGTGATAATTTTACAATAAGGTGGATTTCATTACAAAGGATATCAACCCACCAAGTTGCCCTAGACTCCGCCCAATCGTAAATTATTGGGCAACAATCAATAGGAAGTTGAAGAAGACTGAAATGGTGATGCGGAATGCTGCAGAGATGGCGAGAAATTGGATCAAATTAGCCACTGAGGTGGACTAGAAGAATGTGCAGAAAATTATGGCGTGCATTCCAAAGAAAGTTCGTGATTTCATCCAACTACAGACATCATAAATTTCTGAAATTTTTCTCTTAACGTACAATAAAATACCTTCAATTTGACAGCTTGATGTATTTCCTAAGTCAAACCAACCCAGAGATAGAGCTAATGCAATTGTTCCCGATTCTAACTGGGCCATGCTTTACTCGAAGGATCTATGCTGTATGCTCGAAATGTAATTTCGTAGGTTCTGATTACAACAAGAATTAGAATCCCGTTGATGATAATCTCACAGCGTACAACTTTTTTCTATCTCCTCCTCCACACAACACATAATTATCTCTGGAAATACAAAATTGCATGCACTTGCGCTGCAAGTGTGGAAATATAATTTTTTATCGCATTCTCTGACTACCAACAAACAAGTTTCTAAACTTATACCTAACTTTTAGGCTCATACATTTTATCAACAAATTAAGCTATGTGGTGATGCAGTGTACAGAGATTATTCTCTTTTCACTCTGGCGAGGAGCCTAGCATTTGCGTGCTTCCAGAGATAGTTGCCCGCAGAATTGACGAAACGATATACATGATATGAATCAAATCATAGGATGTACAGTGCAAGCATAGGTCCAGAGCAAGAACTCAATTCTGCAGCCCTATCGCGAGGGTGTCTTGAAGTTCAAAATGTAATTTTTAATGTTCCATTACTTTATTGTTGTATGAAACTAGCTTGTATGGATGCACACGCATTCGACTCTCTCCACCAGGTTCAAACGCAAACCCTTTCAACACACTAAACCAGTATTTATTTGTTACAGGGACTGATTGAAAAGTAATGAGCCTTATATTTTTTAAGCAGTTTTATTAAACCTTTGGGCTTACACAACTAATATTCTTCAAAATAGGACCCTTGAGCGTCAATACACCGCTGGTAGCGGTCCTTCCACTGCAGGAAACATTTTTTAAACTCATCCGCCGGAATCGCGTTCAATTCGGCTGTCATAGCTTTTTGGATCGCCTCGATGGAGTCGAAACGCCTTCCCTTCAGCTTCCTTTTCACGAGCGGGAACAAGAAAAACTCCGGGGGGGGCAGGTCTGGGCTATAGGGAGGGTGGGGAAGCACCGGAACCCCCTTCTTAGCCAGTGCAGAGGTGCAGAGGAAGGCGGTGTGCGCCGGCGCATTAACGTTGATCCAACGATCGCTGCATTTTCGCCACTGCAAAATCGTAACACACTTTTAAAACAACTTTCACGCGCGGAGCGATGTTGACTGCACTGCTGTTGACAGTGAACTGGGACCGGTTTCCCGTGGAAGGGGAAGGTCCAACCTACATTTTCCCCCACCAGCCGATTCGGTTGGTCGCTTGCCGGACGCTCCGCGCGGGAAGGCTCATTACTTTTCAATCGAACCCTGTATATACACTTTCAAGGCATTTGTATCAATAGATCCAAACATAGTTTTGTCATAAATTTAAATTTTGTGAGTGGAGTTATTAGTTAATAATTGCAAATACCATAGTAGGGGTGTTTCAGAGACGACGTGGGTTATGGTGGGAGAAGTCGAACTAGCAGAGTCACGCCCTCCAACGCTAACCCAACGGATTGAAATGCATTGGTCGTGCGGCGGCGATGCAATCACTGCTCAGGTTAAATGTTCGAACCTATCATTATACACAGATTGGTGATGGAAATCGATGAAAAAATGGCGGATGAGTGAAACCGAAGAAAGCATTACAAATAAAAAGCTACACTCCCGAAGGTCATCGTACTTCATCATGCTTCCATGCAAGTCTTATAAGGGGTGTGGACGGAAGGGCAGTGACGTTAAGATGCAGCGTGATTGAAGTGCCGCTTATGGATCGCATCGAACATCTCTGTAAACCATGGACACATAAAAAATGACCACTGTTGAGCGAACATGGTTAAGCAATACTAGTCGAATTTTAGTGGTATAGACGGACGGTAGTCAATGAACAGTACTGATGACCCCCTGAGCGTTTTGCGCCAATTCGAACTTTCAAGGATCTCTAGTATCCAACTAAAGGGAGATCCATGATAAAGGAACGAAACATCGAACTTTGCACTAAAGGTACTAATAAATAATATAAAACATGCACCCAAAAACCAGTAAAAGAAACCGTCTGTTGTTTAAGAGCTCTAGAATGGGATTAAACAAACAAATTAAACGAGATCAAAAGAACCAATAAACAGGAAACGCAAAGGTAGTGCGTATAAAGGCTAGCGTGCCATCCAACAAAAGCAACTGAAAGTGGGTGGAAGAAGCGCAACCCAGCAATGGAAGCGTAATATAACAGGGCTGTAGGCTAGAAGGCAGTAGTGGAGACCTACCTTTCACTGTCGTTAGTGTCGCGCTGATCTAAAGCGCTGGTACGCGGGTCATGTGGGTGTAACGGATGCACCTGATGAACCGGGTCTGCACTCTCGTAGATGCCCTCCTCGTCCTGGTGCAGGTGTGTGTGGGACGAGTGGTGGGACGAGTGGCCGGCGTGAGCGGCGTGACTACTGTGTGCGTGACTGTGGTGCGAGTGGTGGGTGAAGGAGTGAGGCGAGTGAGATTGGTGGCTCGGATGGCGGCCAGCGCCGTGCCTGTACCGTCCCGTCCCGGAGCCACCCCCAACCCCTCCAATGCCACCTGCCGAGCCGCTAGCGATGCCGCCTCCTGGCCCACTGCCAAAAGCAAAGCGGCTCTCGTCGTCGGAGCGCGGTGGTCGACAGCGACTGCTGTACGGGGGCAGTATAGTAGCTGTCTTCTGCGTCTGTGCCAGTTGCTGATTAGATCTGTGCGAAGGAATGAAAGTATGTAATCCAGAGAGAGTGAGAAAGAGAACGACAGGCCAAGATGGAAAGAAAGAGAAAGAGAGAGAGAGGGAAAGAGAAAGAAATTGAGGAAAGACGAGGACGAACGGGAGACAACGAAAGCAAAAGAGAAAAAGAGAGAAAGAAAGAAAGAGAGAGAGAGGGGAAGGAGTTACCCATGCGATGATTCACTACAGGCGGCGGAACTATCCACGCGGTAGTGACGCTCAGCTTCAGTCTCGGACATGCGAATGTCTTCGGAACCGCTCGGGCTCATATGGCGTGAAGAATGGTGCTCGAGCTGCCGTATAAGATCTTCTAGGTTGCGAATGCGGAGCGGCCCTACTGACGGCGTGTCTTCATCGTCCACCAGCAGCCCAGCGGCTTGCTGTTGTTGTTGCGCCAAATGTTGTTGCTGTTGTTGACGGTGGTGGTGAAGTAAGGTAGCAGTTTGACTAGCGTCGTTTAGCACGTGCGGCTGCGACTCACAGACGTTTTCACGCGACCCGGTCCGTGAGCTAACGTTCCGTTTTGCGGCATACTCGCGCTCGGGTGGGTGAACGTTGGTCGTGTTTAATTGCGAGCCCCCCACGCACTCCGCTAGTGTTTTGCGTAGCAGTTCTTCACTGATGCTGCCGGACGGGGTGTTGGCACTGCTACGTTGCGCCTGTGCCGCTGATCGCAGTGCCTCCAAGATGTCTTCGTGATAACCGTTTAGGCTCTTCATCGTACGTTCTACGTCGGACACGGTGCCAAGAACACCACCGAGGTTTCCCAGACCGCCTGAACCGCTGCCACCAGGACCAACGCCAGCTCCTCCGAGATTTATCGCGAGGATCCCACCCCCTGCTCCTGGCCCGACGAGGCCTCCTATGCCGGTCATTCCGCCTGAGCCGCCGCCGCCGGCGCTGCTACCTGTACCACAAACAGGGCCGCCAACACCAACACCGACTACTACCTGGCCACCTAATAAAAAATAAGGAATTCAGTTAAAGCGATCAGCATCATATTATCAAACTGCCGGTTGCTGATCGTCCAACACCTGCCCCGACCCGGTTTTTCTGCGCAAGTTATATTTGGTTTCCGCCCCATAGTATCAGACACACATGCCAAGCTGGTCAATCTCAATTGCTTGCCATTTAAACAGTCTCTGATTACTTTACGTTGCATCAACTCATGTTTCCAGTGACCAACTCAAAGGACCAACTCATGGTTGTAGCCCAAAATTTGCATCATGTACAAAGTGGTGTCGGTAAGTCTACGTACGTTGGCGTATCTACACATTCCATCATCTTCTTTTGGCTCTCTGCATGATGAATGGTTTTTCTTCATTTTCATTTCTCCCATCGAAAATTAAAACACGAAATTATTTTTAAGAATTTTTTTTGAAACTAACAAAAGTAGTGTTACTCTTAGCACAATAACACACAAACTTATGAGTGGAAAATCATGACATTTAAACAGTTTTTTGTGGAGGGACATTTCAGCCTATGTGTTACTTTTCTCCTTAATTTTGTTGTTGTAATTTTCACAGAACGGACTGTTCCGTATTATACTGGGGTGTTCAAAAAGAACGGAGTCTCGTGTTCGTAGCTACGTTCCGAACAGAGGGCGCTGCTACGAGTCCAATTTTGTTGTTATGTTGGTACACTGTTCATATGAACGTATATGAAGTGTCATTTCAATCGATCACTTAATTCTTTGTTTACAAACCGTTTAACGTCGACTGTCACAGTATTTTTCACAATGGAAAAAATCAAGCATCGCGCAGTGATTTAATTTTTATTTTTGCAGGGTTTAAACCAAGGGTTTAAAGAAAGGAAAATTATGAACGACTGTAGAAAGTGTATAAAGACTCTTTGCCTTTAATTAGTACATTAAAAGGGGTGCTTCTGAATTTAAACGTGGTCGTACAAGCCTTGAAGACGATCCACGTCAAAGACGTCCCAAAACAGGCACAACATCTGAAATCGTAGAAATAATACAGGGTATCGCATTGGAAAATCGTCGAGTAACCAAAAGAGATTTAATACAAGGCTGAATCATAAAGTGTATTTCAAACCATTAAAATATGTTTTTCTTATTTTTCAAGGCTCCGAACAACAAGGCTTGTTGAACACCCCTGTAGCTACTTTGCAGTAAGATAGAAAATCGTTACGGTTGAAAGGAGCGTGCAATCTCATACAACAGCTGCATATTCATAGAAACTTTTCAAATGTCTGAAATTGTAGACGGCTAGAGTAGGTAGGAGTGCACTCGCAACACCGACGGAACGTCCAACCAATTACTACCTTTTCACTTTAGTCATCGATGTTGTGTATTCTAGAGCAAGGGTGATTGAAACAAATCCAACAAACGCTCTCGTAAAAGATCGAATTAGGGTGCTTGATGGCACCTACATTATGAATGATTGCAAGGTTGGTTCCATCCAATTTTCGGATGCCTGTTGCTTCTCATGCTTCTAGCAGCGTACATTTATCACATACATTAGGTCGCACTATGGTTCCCAATGTTTTCACGCTTTTTGGGTGAACCCTTTGTCACATTGAGCTAGACTTACGTACTTACCGGAATGAGTGGGATCGTCTTCGCTTACTGATCCGGTCATCCTGCGAATTGCTTTGTGGTCTCTGTGAAACCCATATTTCCAACACATAATTCATGTTCAGCATGTTCATCAACGCGTAGTCGATATGAAAACATGGAACCAACGCATCACCCAGCGGCAGCAGGACCACACCGATGGAGAAGTTAACCAGAACCACGGATGCCGAAAGTATGATCAGAGAATAACAAACGAGAAAGGTAGAGACAAAGAGAGAGAGAGAGAGAGAGAGAGAGAGAGAGAGAAAGAGAAAGAGAGAGAGAGAGAGAGAGAGACAGAAAAAGAGAAAGAAAAAGAAGAAAGCGAAGTGCGCAGAGCACACAAGATTGATATTAGTTTTTCAAATCGTAAATATACGATGCAGACGAGACGTTCTACAAATCTAGGCGTATGCTAGGTAAAATGTTGGAGGTTGGGTGAGGAATATAGAGTTTGGAGTAAAAATAGGTGAGTAGAGGTAAGACAGGAAGTGGAAGTGAACCGTTATGCTGGCTGACTTTCAATCAAGTAGCGTTGCAAACATTATGAAAAATTCTGAAAATGTTTCTGTTTGTTTAAATGAGAAACACATTGCTTTTGATACAAAATTACAGAAAGTGAAAGAGAGAGAAAGAGAGATAGAGCGAGAAAGGCAGCGAGATCATTAGTTAGAGAAAAAGAGAGAAAGCTAAAGATGACGATAGTAAGATAATGAGTAACAGAAAAGTGGGGATTGCAAAGTTAGATAGATATGAAGGACGAAAAAGAGATAGGCTAACAAACATCTGTCCAAAACTTCCTAAACTAACAAACAAATGCCGTTAACATTCTCAAACTTTTTTCTGGCAAACTATCTATTTCAACTCAAAATTCTAAAGTTAATAATTTTTTATTTGATATTTATTCAAGTGTTGAACATTCCTGTATCATGCGAAAAAGCTTTTGCGGCATCAGTTCCTTTTCTTATTTTATAGAAAGAAAACAACAATTGAAGCACATCGAATGATGTTAGAAACTTACAGTGAACATACTCCAGAGCTAAAAACATGTCAGACAGAACAATTTTAAAGTAGTGGTTTGGAATTAAAAGATGTTTTAGAGGACGTCCATTTATCCTGGAGCATCGAAAAAAGGAAAACGAGGATTCACAAGAGTTGCTTAATACTGACCTAACACGATCTCAAAAATATTGGCTAGGACATTTAAAGTGTCACCATCATGAATTATGCATCATTTACAAGCCATGATCCGAAAGTATGGAAAATGGATTCCGTTCGCATTGAACGACAGACAAATTGAACATTGGAAAACAGTTTGTGAAATTCTGGTTTTACGGTTCGAAAGGAAGCATAAAGTTTTTGCAACGGATTCAACCAGGCGACAAAAAATTGATTTAGGTTATGTTTCCTAGACAGAAAGAAAACGGCGTTTACTTCGTGAAGGCAGTCTATTCATTGCAATGCTAAATTGTTTTGGTTGTAGAGCGATGCTTGGTGTTGGGTGAGATATAGATGATGTGGTGTATCAGAAGCTGAATCTAGAATCATATCCCACATCACGGAAGATCGAGAGGGCAGTGTGGGAAATCTTGTTTCACTATAAAAACCATTTATAGCAAATTTATTGGGATAAACTTTGTTTTAATTGCAGAAGGTTTACGGAAATGATAGCCTATTATATGCCAAAGTTTGTAAGTAGAGCAAACATTTTTAGGGGTGTAGGAAAGAAGTTGAAGATGACAGGCGCTCCGAACGGCCAGTGAGTTCAAAAACTGACTTGAATATTTAAAAAAGTGACCGAAACAATTTAAGAAACCCGTCGTATTAGGGTCATTAAATATTAGGGTTTTTGTTTTTGCATGTGTGATTTAGTAAAATGGTCAGACAAATTGAAACCCGAGATATGTAAAGAAAATTCCTCGATTCTCCATTAAGACAACGCGTCGGCACAAAACGCCCATTCAGTCAAGGATATGGCCTTACTGTTACGGGGTTACAGTTATGAAACACCCTTCATATTCATCAGGCTTGGCATGCTGGCATGCTCGCGATTCGGCAGCGCGTGGGAAGTGTTCAAAATATATTAGGATGGCTAAAAAGAAATCCATTATTTTGTCGGTAGATGTCTTTAGTGATTGATATCTCGTGAAGAATCGATCGTACAGTTATTTACAGTTAGGTACAGTCGATTGTACAGTTTCAAGTTTGGACCTTTTTTAAAGCTGATATTTTACACTTAAAAATATGCTTTTACTATTTACTGTTTGTTCCATTCGTTTGTGAGTTGCAGGGTGTTAAAAATGAAGGTCAACGAAGGGCAAATTCGGAAGAATTTACAGTTTTTGTGCCCAAAAAGGCACACAAAATACCAGCTAGGGCGCTGAAATTGTGCATGGTGTTTGTGGTGCCGGTACTCTAACCGCTAGTAAAGTGCAATTTTGGTTTCGTGTTGTCCCGTTTCAGTTATTTTTAATGTCTGTTCAAGTCTGTCTGTGTGTGTGTGTGTTTAAATCTGCCTGTGTGTTTAAGTAATGTCTATTTAAGTCTGTTTATGTGTTAGTTGAATCGTCATCGAAAATGTCGATAAAATCACAGAAATAATCACAATTTATCGGCATGTTAGTAATCAGAGCATCGGCCAGGGGCTACAAATTAACATTCAAACAGTTTTAAACAATTTACGCAAAGCTGGATTCACGAAGAAGCTCGATGTTTCGGTGCCACACCAATTAACACAACAGAAAAGTGATGGATCAAATTTCCATCTGCGAAGTTTTGGCCAAACGGAATGAAATCGACCTACTTCTTAAACTGATACGTATTGGGGATGAGAAATGGGATACATGTAACAATACTGTGTGAAAATAATCGTGGTCGAAGTGTGGTGAAGCAGCTTAACCGGTGGTCAAACCAAGACTCACGAAGGTTCTACTGGGTATGTGGTGGGACTTGAAAGAAACCGTTGATTATAAATTGCTTCCGTGTAGTCAAACATAAAATTCAGATCTGTAGTGTCAATAATTGCACCGTTCGAAGTTAGTAATTGACCAGAAACGACCAGAATCGGCCAACGGAAAGGTTCGGCCAAAGGTTTTGTGTTCCACCAGGACAACGAAATGTTACGCACGGCTTTAGTGACTCGCCAGAAAGTCCGGAAGCTTGGCTGGGAAGGTTCAATGCATCCACCGTATGGTCCTGACCTTGCACCAAGCGATTGACACCTTTTCCGCGCATTACAAAATTTCCTGAGTGACGAAAAACTGAGATGAAAAAGGATTATGAAAGTGGATTGGTCGATATTTACACCAATAACGTCTAAGCCTTCTGAGAGAGTGGCTTTATGAAGGTATTTTAAAAAAGGAAACAAATTTTCCAACAAAATGGTGCATATTTGATGTAAATCGGACCATTGAAAACCTCTTAAATATAGTTTTGAAATTCACGCAAAAACTGTCAATTTCTTTATAGCCAACCTAATATTTATAATGTAGCGCCAAAGAAGCAGAAGGAGCGGAAAGTTGCATAATCAACCGGTGTGGAAAATTTGCTTTATTGGAATAAATTGGTCTGTGAAGGATTAAAATGTAATTTTGCCAAGAATGTGTCAAGTTTCGGTAAATATTGACAGATGTGGTAATATTGCTACAAGACTGTTAAACAATCTACACGTAATAAAGGTAACTGCGAGTGCAACTTGGACACAAACCAGATGATATGATACCAATAAAACAATAGGAAACGTAGTATAAATGACAAATTGCAAGAATCGACAGCATACAGCAAAGTAGCAATGAAAAACTTTTGATGAATAATAAAGATTGTCCTTCAATATGAAATTGAGAAGTTGGAAAAATTGGAAGTTAACATGGAAAAACCATCAGAACAAGAGGTAAATGTAACGTTAGTGTATAGTAACATAGACTCGTTTTGTAGGCAAGGTTATAGGGTATTTTGGTTTGTCTCTATTTTTAACCTCTGGAGTGTAGTGTTCACTTTCTTTAATTTTTGCTAGCTTTTCAACAGAACCACAACGAAGAACTGGATGGATAGGATGCTAATGAGACACAACAATAAATTCCAAAAAGGTTTCAATATAATGTTGAACGAAATATAAAATTGGTAAATATAAAAAAATCAATAAATTAATAAAAATAAAGTAAAGAAAATAGAAAAATAAAAATTTATGCAACAACCACTGAGCGGTTTAAGCTTGCATCAGAAATAATCATAATCTCTGATGGTCTCTGTAATAGGTGAGTTTTACTGGCGGGCTTATTGATCTCGCGCTAATCCCCTGTCACGCCGTTATCGGGAATCGAAACCATGGCCAGCTGTGTGACTCCCGGTCCCGGGATTTGAATCCAGGCCAGCTGCGTGACGAGTGTTACGTAATAAAAAATGTTAAACAAAAACCAATAAATAAATAAATAAATAAATAAATAAATAAATAAATAAATAAAT
>NC_071287.1:12294969-12308626 GCF_943735745.2 Anopheles bellator | reverse complement strand
CCTCTGTTTTTTCTAATTGCCAAGTGTAAAGTACCAAGTGCAAGTGCATCTCTTTCGATCACGGGTGATCCTGATAGAAATAATCCAGGTAAGTTTATTGGACAGTATTCAGTGACAACCAAATAATGTTGAAATGTTTTCGCTTTGCTCGTTTCAGATGTCCAACTAAACTGGGATGCAAAGGATTCGAATGCAAATGTAATGCAATACATTTTACAACGTGTCTAAGGCGTCTAAGGCAGCTACGCACCAAATCGTGAACGAACCGCTAGTGATGATTGAAGAGTGTACGCGAACCGCAAAAAGAGAGAGAAAATATACCGAAATATATCGACCAAATACGAACTGTTTCATTTTGGCTAGGGGGAATATGGGAGAAAGAAAACGAAAAAAGCGAGGGAACACACAGGTGAGAGACAGGAGGCCGTTCGGTGGGAGAATTCAATCGACTGCTCACTCCATGGACCTAACGACGGACCACTGCCGTTCCACCATACAAGCTCCATACGGAATAAATGTTCAAAGCAGTGGAACAGCAGTGGATGAGCTGTGGAATTTGAAGTGAGAAGAGCGAAATTGTTCACTGGGCGGTCCAGACACTCACTTCTGTCCACTGGGCGCCCGGGCGCTCAAAATTATTCACTCGGTCGGGAGTCGCTCGATCGATCGGGCCGATCGTTCGATCGATACATTCGCAATATAATGTTTTTGAACGATTTTTGATTGACTAAAGCAAATTTTTCATCCTCGTTTTGCCCAAAATGTTTTGTGTTCGAAAACTAAACTTGTTTTCGTCATCCACTGTACACTCAGCTTTCTATAGCCGCACCCACGCTTTTAACGTATATTCCATTTCCACGAGAAATTATGAATAAACCCATTTAATTGGATTGAAGCTTGCTTGAAGCTTGAAGCTTGATTCTAGCTTGTTTTCGACCAAATACGATATAGGCACTGTCAAGTTTCTATAGCCGCACTTTGAGTTTTGCTTCCGAGAGTAGATTTCATAACAAATTTTGCAAGAGAATTGCTTAAATATCCCAAAAGGAAGTGTTCTAAGTGAAAAAGAAAAAGGATTGATAGAGGCATATAGGTTGGAGGGTGTTGCTATTCGAGAAATGGCTCGAAGAATAAAAGGATCCGATAAAGTGATCCGTAACTACTCAAAGGATACTAAACAGTATGCAACTGCTCAACGTACTTCGAAAAAATCTAAGATGTCGATGAGAACCAAGCGGAACATTGTTAAATTGGCCTCAAATTCGACACTGTCGCTATCAAAAATCAAATCTACACTGGATCTACCAGTGAACAGGGAAGCTATTCGCAATGTTTTGTAAAAGAGCCCGAATATGACTTGAGCAAAAATGACCAAAGCACCAAATCTATGCCTACTACACCAACAAAAACGTGTAGAATTTGCAAAACTGAACATTGCACGTCGGTGGGACATGGTATATTTGGGTTTTCATCTGCATTTTGAAGAGCATATTGTGTATCAAAAAAACCAATTCCGTTTTCTGTTTTTTTAAATTGTAGGTGATCTTTTCTGATGAAAAAAAGTGTAATTTGGATGGGCCCGACGGTTTAAGAGGCTACTGGCGCGATTTACGCTACGATCCGGAGTACTTCTCCACCCGTAAATTTGGAGGAGGATCTCTGATGGCGTGGCTTGGGTTTTGCTCTGCGGGCAAGCTCAATCTGGCTTTTATATCTTCTAAAATGGACTCTAACGATTACATCCGGATTCTAGAAGACGGCCTGATTCCGTTTACAGCTACCAACCGCCGAAAAAAAAAGTTTTCAACAAGATATTGCTAGCATTCTCACCAGTTTGAAAACTAGAACTTGGTTTTCTATCCATAAAATTGATTTGCTTGGGTGGCCAGCGCGAAGTCCGGATCTAAATCCAATTGAAAATGTCTGGGGAATATTGGTTACACAAATTTATGCGGAAAGGAAGCAATACAGCTCTATCAATGAGCTTAAGGCATCCATTTTGGAACATATGGACCCAAATATGGACCCCTTGGGAACATATGGACCCAAAAAATTTCAAAAACCTGGTTGACAGTATGACAAACCAATTTTTCCAAGTCATTCAGCGATCAGGAAAGCCAACTGACTATTAAACCTCACAATAAATACAGAGGCTTGAAAAAGAAACACACATATTGATCATTTTATTAGGTGCGGCTATAGACACTTGACAGTGCTTATCGGCTGAAACAAAACGGCTGAATATTTTTTTAATGGTTGAACATTTATTTGAAAGGTTCGTTCCTTCCATTTTTTTTGTGAAAAACAATTTTGGTAAAATGTTCACCACAATTGGCTTGGCAGTAGCAGGCAGTTGAAACTTGTCTTGACTTGTTTTTGAGTACATTTTTGATTGTATCTGCTCCTATTACGTCAAAAGCTACTTGAATTTGGGTCTTAAGGTTGTCAATAGCTGCTGGTATGTTCGCATAACATAAATTTTGATTGTGGCTGTCACTATATCGCCTCGACCACAGTATGAGTTTTCTCTACAGGTTTTTTGATATGATAGCATTCACACTTGAAGTTTTTGCGCGAGATATTCCGTAAGCTCCAGTGAGTGAAATGACAGTTCGTTTGTTTATGTTTTGGTTTGGGAGCTCACCATTTCATTCTGTTGTCAATTGCAGATTTGCAGCGAATAGCTAATGCAATGGCTCTTTTTAATTATAATACTTACTCAAATTCGGGAAAAATGTGTTTAGTTGGTGCGGCAAGTGGTTGCTGCGTACTCTCTGTGTTCTCCTGCTGAGCGTGGAAAAAGACGCTGTTGGACGGGAGAGCTCTTCGCAGACGCTTCACAACACGGACTACGGTTAATCGATCAGCTGTATCTGAACGATGGAATAGGGTTCCGAAATTTTACTCGGATGACCCCAACGGATTTTGAAGATCTTCTTGGAATGGTTGGAGCCATAATTGCAGCGAAAGAAACAACATTCCGCCAAACAATTCCTCCGAAAATGCGGCTGATTGTTGTTTTACATTTGCTGGCGACTGGAAACTCCTTCGCCAGCTTACAGTACACCTTCAAAATTTCGAGGCAAATCATTTCCCGGATTGTACCTGTGGTTTGCGCGGCCATTCAAATGAAATGCTGCCAGTTTGTAAAGGTTGTACCATATTTTTTACTTCATTCATGTGTGTGTTCAGTGTCATCGTTATTTTATGTTAGTGTTAAGAATTAAATACGCAAAACTGGTCTATTTAACGGTTTTGTTTATTCTAATAACGGAGCTGATGACTGAGGGTTATGACTCCGTATCTGATAGCTCGCCTTCCCGAAATGCTTCTATTGGTAGCTGCAGCTGGGCAGCAACTCGAACAAATGCTGCATTCTTCTTGGAACGATGTTTAAAGTCCACGTGCTTGGGGTTCCACAGCAGTGGTTCCTCCTTCACAGCATCGATGACTTTAAACATCAGTTCTTGTGTCCACTAAAACAGAAAACAGAAAAATAATAATACTCTATCGGGCATCTTCATAATCCTTTAAAACGGCTCTTAGTACCACTCGTCGGCGTTCGTTGACTACACGCTCCAATCTAACAACTTCACTATGGTTAGCCATTCTTTTCTGCGGATAACATGAATAATGAATTTTCTTTTTCAGCAAATTGTCCTTACCATTATTTTCCGCATTTCACACTTACCTTTGCCGAGGCCAATTTGAACTAATTAGTGAAAGTCACAAACTTGAGCTTTTCAATCGCGAAAATTTAAATCAACCGCTTACACCAAACTACGTTCACCGATATAAACAAATGATGCTTTCTTTCTCTTTCTATTGCCATCTTTGTCAAAAGCTACCCGAATTTTTGGTGATCAATAACAACTTGGCGTAAACTGTCAAATTGAAGCGAACATTCTCTATAAATCCCGAATCGCGAGAATAACCGATAAACATAAGGCGCTCAAAAGCACTCAAAGTAACCCACGGAACTCTAGCAAAAGATTGATATAGTTTCTTGGCCTGCCATACATTTTTTCCAAGTTTCTCATAGTGTGGCCCCCGGGTATGACAGGTAGCGCCGTCCTGTTCAAACCAAACGCCATCCTAGTTCTCAGCTTAAATTTTGCCAAAAAACCAATCAGCCAAAAACCCCACCAAACAGTCACTCGTTGTGGGTGCATTGGCTTCTCTTGCACGATGTGTGGGTTTTCCGAACCACAATACTGCCTATTACCATAGCCACCGAGGTGAAAATTAGCTTCAATGAAATGTGCTTTTGTCGAATGATTTAACGACCTACCACTTTGGAAGTAAATTTTTCATATTTCCTCATTTTCTGCAACCAGAATTATATTTTATACATAAATTTCATGAAGGAACCTTTCAAACAAATGTTTAACCACTGAAAAATATTCATCCGTTTTTTTGTAACCAAATGAAATCATTTTTTTTTTCTTATGCATTATAGAGACTTTGAGCCGTAGTGGCCTAACATTCGTCTCTTTCTAACTCTACTTTTAATTCCCATACCGGTTGCCAATCAGGGTACCAGGGCGTTTAAACCTTGACCTTTCCGAGAGACGTAAACTGGTATGGGGTTTGGAAGTATTTTGAGTCCCGACTCTGAGGGAGTCGGCAACTATGGGTCGTTGGCAAGGGCTCGCTAAGGAAGTGACTCTTTCAAGGAGTTAATGAAGAAAAATTTAGCCCCTACTCTGGGGAGTTGACGACTATGGGTACTGCTAAGAACGTAGTTAAAGCTCGGGAACACGGGAGACGCGGCCCAGCAGCCGTTGACCGTCCATCTGCAACTCTGGTGCGCCGATCAAACCTAAGTTGATGAAACCTGTAAATGCCGGTGACCCAAGTCCGCTCAGTTTAGGCGACTAACAAAAAATTGGGTATAAAATTAATGTGGACTTGTTTCCTTGTTGGTGTCGGCGTGGCTGGCGTTTTTGGTGTTGTGTTCCACTGTTTCCGGATGTTCCGTGCACATGTCACTACACTACCACTGATTTCCTTGTTCTTTGTGATGAGCCCTGGCTTTATTGTGTCCCTAGTCGTAACGGTATCAATCACGGCCGAAAAAGTGTCTCCGGTGCAGCCGTGCTCTCCTTGACTTCGCTCCGCTCGGGGAGGATCGTTCTCTTAACCACACTATTCCAAACTCACTCGACACTTTACACTCAAAAACCCTAGAAAAAAACTTCTACTCTCTGTGCAACTCCTTCTTTCAAGCCCTTAAAAATTTCGATTTCATTAATTGAAACTGTTTATTCCTACTTTTTAGGAAAAACGAATGTTCCTATTTTAAGCACATCCTGTCCCCTTTTTCAAATGTTTCACCCTTGGCATGCACCGGCCGGCATCCTTGAAAAGTGTTGCGCCGGCACACAGCCCGACAAAGCAAAAACAAAAAGGAGACCAAAGCACAAAAGCACATAACAAAACAAAACAAAAGGACTGTTCGCAAACATCGACTGACCAAATGAAATCATGCATCGTTAATGAAACACCCTGTACAATCAAAACACTTCACTGGCAGCTACTACTCTACCCGCTGTATCCACCAGACTTGGCCCTTTACGATTAACATTTGTTTTCATCGTTGAGACACGCATTGGCTGCGCAGAACTTCGATTTCTCCAAGGAAGTCGACAATTGGTTTGCTTAAAAATACGAAGAATTCTTTCAGCGTGGCATCCACGAATCACCACAGAAATGGGAGAACTGTTAGCTAGCGATGGCACAAACTTTGAATAAAATTGTGTTTTTCATTTCAATGCAATAAATATGTATTTTGATCGGAAAAAATCTTCTTTCATAGGGTTATACCTAATATTCGACGTAAATCGGACCAATCTTAAAAAAAATGAAATTTTGAAATGCAGGTTAATGGATGCTTACCATACACCATGTATATGCAATACGCATATTGATGGATTTGTAATAATGCATTATTATTTCATAATTCGTCTGGTCGTTTCAAGATTACAATGAAGGTGGTGCCCACGGCCAACTCGTGAATTTGTTAGCGTTGTTTCGCACATGTGTGATCGAAAATTACGTAATAAAACACGATTGTAAATAGCATAGATGACTAATAACGTTTCCGTAGATCTCATAGATTAAGATTTATAAATACCATACTATTTCAGTTTACATTTAATTATTCAATTTAATTTAATTATTTATGAAACAAACAATAACAGTATATATAAAAAATACGTTTGTTTAAGAAATTAATATTATTGTTTGAATATAAAGTCAACTTTTATGTGTTGCGTAATAGAAGGACGAATGAAATAAGTAAGATAGTTATAAATACTCATTTTACATACGCACACAGGTGCCTTTAAACTCTACGACACAATTCCTGGTGTGAACTTATTCATGTGGATCTGTTTATAATAGTGATACGGTGTAATGATGCCGTCTTAGGTAAAATGCAGCGCGGTGTGTGCCTTGATCTATCAGTTAGGGTGTAGGTGTTTCGCTCCCACCAGCTGCCTAGAATTCCGCGCGCATTCTTTCTATATTCTACACTTATTCACTCGGTGTTAAGCAGTATTTCGCTCACTTATTTTTGGCATTTTTTGCGTTTGGTTTCTCAATATTATCAATATTTTTGCTTAGCTGTAAATTTCTGTTTTCGTTTCGCTCTTTTGTTAATTATAAATATGTACAAGGATTTTAGAATAACGTTTACGACATTTTCTTTTCGTGTTTGTTCATTTCAATGTTTCACCCCTTTACTTTTAATTTCATTATACTAAACTGTGTATCCTTTGTTCCGAACAACACTACCATCTCACGAAAGCGATTGCGGGATGAGATCTTCTCTTTTCTATATTTAGGTGTTATTTTTTTGTTCTATAAATTATTTTTTATGTTGTTTATATGTTGTAGACTCACCAATTAAAATTTTGGTTTTGAATTTTGATTTTTAATAGCCATACCGCTGTATTCACTGTTCACACTTCACTGTTGTAATGATACTATTCTTCTTGTTGCTGTGACGACATTAACATTAACTTAACATTTTTACGGTTTAGGATTCGTGTTTTCCCCTGTTGTATCATTTGTTCGCTGAATTGATTTCTCCGATGTAGATGTTTGCACCAACATACTTTTCGCAAAGTAAATTGCGAAAGACACAGCGACTTTGGTTATTAATTTCTCCGTAACTCCACGCCATTGTGTACGACTCAGAGCCTTCGAAGTTGAAAATGATTGCATAATGTATAATCTATACATCAACATATGCACATAACAGGCCTTTCAAAGCAAAAGAAGACCTTTTTAGTTTTGAAGTATAGCTGCTATTCTTCCGTTGTGAACTATCTCAACAATGGAATTTATTGCACTGTAGAGGAAAATGCCACGGGACATGAAACTCTGACGATTGTTCTATTTGTTCAGTTATGCATATACAAGTGCAAACATATATATATAACCATATATATGTTACATTTTCGCAAGTTGTCGTACATTGCTTTATTTTACGCGAGCGAGTTTTTTCATTTTTGATTCGTTTGGTTTGCTTCTCTGTCCAGGTTTTTGGTTTTGATTACGTTTAATGATTTGCCTATTATTTCACGAACTGATTGTATATCAATCTACTTTGAAACTAATTTATCCCGATTCGATTTTGTCTTTTTTATTAATTCATTATTTTTTTAAATTTTTTGTCTTTTTCATTTTTTTCTATTCGTCCATCGCTGCGGTCTTTGTATTACATTTTACATTTAATATGTTACTGTTTTAATGATGCATGTGCTACGATTTGTATCTTAACATTTCTTTATTTCATTTCGAACAAAGGTGATCGCTACCGTTGTCACCTGTATGTTACAATGCCAACGCATTGACGAATGACGACTTGTTCGCATTGTTTTAGTGGCATTGTTGTATTTTTGCTGGTATAAAAAATTGACGTTTACGCATATACTAATATGTGTGTTTAAATTATGTTTTCAATGAGTTTCTATTATTTTCGTTTTTTATTGGATGATTCACGTTTCGAGCTATTTAGCGTTCATCTTGCTTTTTTGCTATATTGCATATTTTTCAAGGATTTTTAAGGGGTCCATGTTGGATTTGTATTATGCTGTCTCCTTTCTCACAAAAAGGATGCTATGTTTGTATACGTGGTCTGGTTTACCGTAAAATGCACTGCAGAACACAAGGAAGTGTAGTTGCAGTGCGATAGTGAAAGATGTGGAAGAAGTGCAAAATACTTTTTATGGCTTAGAATTTCACGAAGATGCAACAATTTTGCTCTTGCTCTTTTCCCAGTCGAATATTGTGACAAACAGGCATTCGGAGAAGTGGCATAAATTTGTATATATGCCGAACGTGGGCCAGAAATGTCGAGGATGGATGCGGTGAATAGCACAGGTTGTGGTCCTCAGCTATAAAGCAAGGCCCACTTAGAATCGGAAACAACTGCATGATTTCTAGCAGCGCCTCTGGTGGTCAAATTTCAAATGTGTTGATAGTCGTATCTTTAGTAAACATTCGACTTTCAGATCTGATAGTTTCATCTCAGTACGTGGAGTTTATGGAAAGTGATGCTTAGTTGAACTCGAAAGAAGAAAAATAATTCTGCACAATCACGCCGAAAACAGCACGTAAGTAGATCACGTAAAAATCTCAAAAACACAAAAATTCGCAAAATCAACTATATATGCTGTGCTTTACCGTTTCTGGGAACCCAATACAGTAGATTGAAAGATTCATAGTAGACATCGTAGTGGAACATACAATCGGCAGCAGAACTGGAAGGTTTTAAGATCAATCGAAGTAAATCCTGGACTTTAGGTTCGGGATATTGCAAAAAAAAATGCTACCAGCAAAAGTGCTGACCAGAAGATCTGTCTACGAAGAGGCTACTGTTTTTTCCTTGCATATCATCCAAAAAGGACACTTAAACCAAATCTAGTCATTAAAACACGCACTTCTAGTTGTACGAGAAGGTTATGACGAGGTAAAACGTATGATTGCTTATGGACGACGAAACATACGTGAAAATTGATTTTGGACAGCTTCCTGGACCAAAATTTTATCTCAGCACGGCACGGGGAGATGTCTCTTCCAAGATCAAATTACTATTCGCCAATAAATTTGCACAAAAATGAATTATATGACAAGGAATTTGCAAGGTTTGCAACAGAAATCAAGGTTTTCATCACAAACACGACGATGAACTCAACTCTATACAAGGAAGAGTGCCTCAAAAAGCGAGTTCTATCATTTATTAAGTCACACAAAGGTCCGGTAAAGTTATGGCCTGATTTGGAAAGCTGCCATTATAGCGGGCATGTAGTTCTGTGATACTTTTACAATAAGGTGGATTTCATCACAAAGGATATCAACCCACAAAATTGCCCTTGATTCCGCCCAATCGAAAATTATTGGGCAACAATCAATAGGAAGTAGAAGAAGACTGAAATGTTGATGCGGACTGCTGCAGAGATGGCGAGAAAATGGAATAAATTAGCCGCTAAGGTGGACCAGAAGATTGTGCAGAAAATTATGGCACGCATTCCAAAGAAAGTTCGTGATTTCATCCGACGACCGACATAATAAATTTCTGAATTTTTACTCTTCAAGTACAATAAAATACCTTCAATTTGACACCTTGATATGTTTCCTAAGTCAAACCAACCCCGAGATAGAGCTAATGCTATTGTTCCCGATTCTAACTGGGCCATGCTTTAGCTGGTGTACTTTCTTTTACATTTGAATACTTTGTTATTTCATTTGCTCTTTTCTTATGTGGGTCATCCTTTTAATAGATTTCGCGCTTAAGATTTTTTGCTGGCTTATCTTTGTTCGACTATCTCTTAGCAAGTTGTTTTGCTTGTTTCTCGATAGTTTAGAGCTTCAAAGTATTTCTTTCGATATAGTTATGTACGGTGTACTGTCTTGCTTTTGCTTTGCTGTCTGTTTTCTATTGGTTTTTAGTTAAAAGTTTGCTTTTAACTCAGTTTTCAAGTTATAAACTTGGACATGATAGTGTTTGAATAACAGTTTTGTTTGGTTGTGCTTTGATTTAGCAATGTTGGGTTCATTTTGAATATGCATGAATATGGATATACATATACATGGGCTTTTTGGTATATCTTGTGTTCAGAGACACCCCGAACAAAATCTATTCTTACACCCTCTTTCACTTGCTTTTTTTAGGAGGACTTTATAGTATGCAGCTGATTATCGGTCGTTTCTTTCGAAATTGTGTGGCTGCTGGCCAGGATGTGAATTGAGGATTGTTCAGTTCTTTCCTTTCGGTTTACGGTTAGTTTCGTAATTCTGATAGCTCGAAGAAGCTTCTGGAAATGCTTTTTTAAACTATAAATTTTTCTACGATCATCTGGCAGCTTATTAAAGGAGGATTAGGATGGGTTGGTGTTTGGTAAGGTGTCTTGTATTTATCTATCTGGTAAAGTTATTATGTTGGACATAATTGCTTCGTCAATGCATGATGCACAGAGTAAGCAACAGTACTCAAATAGTAGTTTTGTGATCCAGTGATGTTATCAAACAGGTTCTATTTTGATCAGTGAGAAAATTGTAGTTTATGATTCGGAATCTTACATCTTTTCTCTTAAAAATTGATATTTTTCTTTGATCATACAGACGTGTGCGGGAATGAATTATTTGCTGGTTGCCGTTGTTTGGTCATTCGGAGAAGTTTTTTCTTGAACATTTAGCGTGCCAAACTACTTCCTTTTGTTTTGTAATTTTCCTTCAGTTACTTTGTACAGTAAGACTTCTTAATTCGCTTTTCTTCCTTTTGCGATACCTGATCATTGTAAGCCCTAGTTGGCGACTGCTACTCATAATATCAATAGCCTACAGAAAATTTATTTATTACCTACTTAATGTTCATCTGATTCGTTTTACGTCTAACAGTGCCCTGGTTATAATGTTGACCATCTTGATCGTGCGTTATTCCATCTTTTCTCCTCTCTCCTATTGATTAAGGAAATATTCTCGTTTTTTATCATTTCTCTCTCCCGCATTTCAAGAATTGTGGTGGCTTATGACTTTTTTTTGAAAAGTTATACTTAAAGCCTTGTTTAGCTTTCAGATAAAGGGTTTGCTAAGTGTGGTAGATTTTTGTGTGTTACCGGGCTTTATTCGCTTTTTATGCCAGTATTCTGCTTATTCATTTTCATAAAGATATATTGTTTCACATAGTAGCGCAAGTGTACAATGTTTTAAGTATTTTTAAACTTTCGTTTTCTGTTTCGTAATTAGTTGTTACTTTAACATGGAACTATTCGTTTTGTATGCGTATGTGTGTGTGTCTTGCATTCTTCATTCATAATTATTGTTTGTTTTTTTCTCTGATATTATTTTAATTAATAGCTGTCTCCCCCGTCTTTCTTCACAATGTCGCACAATGTTAACCTCTCGTCAATCCGTTCAAGAATAGTTTGATAAAATCGGATCTTAATTTATCCTAAATCTTCCCGATTTGCCTGATTTTTGGTCAATGTGTCGCTTAGAATCTGGATTTACCATTTTACAATTTTTTTTCAGCTAATGTCTGGTTTAACTAGTTTTACAATTATTTTTTTCCATATTTCTCAAATGGGTCGTTTTCATTCAAAATCGACGTTACACAATGTCAATGGTGCCTATGTGAGTTAGGATTACGGTTGTCTAAGAGATCTCAAATATTTCGTGTGAGCAGGGGCTCTTAATTGTTCACAAATTAATTTCCATTTCTTATACGAGCCTTTAAAAATGAGGCCAATTAACTTATACGGGATTTGCTGCGTTTTTTAATCCTTCACTAGCCTGATTCTAACGACCTCGGTTATCATACGGGTTTTGTTTATTTTTGTTTTTCTTGACGATTTTCCGATGTTCACTAGCATCGGTGCCGTAGCTGGGATTACTCCAATCCAGGTCCTTCAATACAATTGTCCATGTATTTGAATTTGAGTTAATGCGGTCAGTGAAAAACTTATTTCATCTTTTAGTCGATAAAGTTCCAGTGGTTCTGCTGATTTTGGTCTATAACTTTGTATGTTCATGTGTTGAGTTTTGTCATTCTACTAATCTTTTAATTCTCTTCATCTTTTCCTCTGGCTCTTTCGTTCTCTCTTATTTTCTTCATTATCTTGTACGTGCTTTTTATACTGATGTCGTGTACAGAGTAAAATCTCTGCATTGCTCGGAGTGTATACCGAGAAAGTAGTAGGGTGATTAAGTATACATTACATTACAAGGGCACGGTAAGTGAAAGTTTTGGAATCTCTAAGAAAAGAATCAATACGATTGCAGTAATTAGGTACAGAGCCATCAAAACATCAGAGTAGAGCTTTTACAAGATTCAACGATTTTGAACCACTTTCTGTACAGCTTCTGCATTGTTCATACCTTTTCAGATTTCTGTTAGTACTAGGCTTAATCCAAGCTCGCCTTATGTGCGATTTTTGGGAACTAGGATCGACTTGTCTGTGTGCCTTTGTGAGAGCGGGAAGGGATTTAATTTCGGTTCGGAAACATCAAATCCCGTTCAGCTATTATCAGTGTTTATATTCGGGATACCGACCGGTATTCTCCATTATATGATTTCCGTCGGGTCCTGGGCCAGGCGTAATGGGTCCACGTCTCAACGGCTGTATTACGCTTCCACTGCTCCCGGTCTCGGTGGATGGTGGCGAAGGATAGTAGTCTCTGCTGTTCACCTGGTGGTTCATATTGTTGATATTGTGACAACTGCCCATTACTGGCACTCCATTGACGCTGTCTATGAGTTGATGCGGCGGCGGTGGCGGTAGCGGTTGCTGCTGCAGATGCACCAATGGTTGAGCTGGCTGGGGCGGTTGATGATGATGCAACGGCTGTTGCTGCTGCGATGGATGCTGTTGCATATGGCCGTGTGTGGTATTGGCTGATGATGGACCTTGCGAGTGGGCCGCATCCGTTCCTTGTTCCATTACCACCACGGATACCACATCCTCACTCGCCCATCGGGCTAATTGTTGTTGAGCTTGAAATAAGTCATCACTAAAAAAGTGATACCACAAACGATACACAACGAAAGAACAAACGGTTTGAAAACTTCTTTTGGCCTCGGGCACTAACCGAACCGATAATAATGAACCAAAAACTTACAGAGCGATGATTGGTGAATGAATTGGTGTGCAATGATGATTGTGTTAGTAAGAATGTGTAACTACTCAATGAGCCATGTAGAACTTGCATCTTATCAAAGTTTGATTGCAGTTTCTGCTGTAGTTATTAAGATCGTAACATAAATTCTGGGGACCAACAAACGCAAGCAGTATCTATTCATGTTTTGAACAAAGCCCAATCTCGTTGCAGCTACTGTCCAGTTTCATGATAAAACCAACAAGTTCACTTAATCAATTATACTGGGTATCGAGGACTTATAATAGCAAGCAATAGGTTCGAACGTAATGTTCATTTTCTGGAAACAACGCTCGAAATGGAAATCAATCAAGACCCAAACCGTAAATGAGTCTGTATATGAATGGCAAGTGCAATTGCTACTGCCATTGCAATGTGATTGCAAGTGCACTTGCCGGAAGTGCTCATATGGGGAGCAGGAGCGGGTCCAGGTGGCATTCATATACAGACTCAGTTACAATTTGAGTAATGATTGATTTCCATTTCTTGCTTG
>NC_071287.1:12282502-12294569 GCF_943735745.2 Anopheles bellator | reverse complement strand
GGGGGGGGGGGGGGGGGGTGAAGTTTAATCTGCGAAATCGTAAAGAACACATGCTTGGCAAAGTAGTGTCTACATATATTTGTATATGATATTGACGATTTCATTCTACACGGTATTTTTCTATATTCTTGCTTTCCAGACTACTTCATGTTTCCCATCAAATGTGAGCAACATTTTGGTTGGTCAATTTAAAAAAAAAAACTTGTCCAATAATTTTTTCCATGAAAAGCACTAGTTGGAAAGAGACCGGTATGTAGAACATAGCTCGACTTTGAACTTTAGGCATCAACACTTTAAATGATCCACAGCAGTACACAGTGGATTACAATATAATATACATTTCTTTATTTGGTTATAGAAAATACGGCTGGATATTTTTCGATGCTTGAACTTTTATTTGAAAGCTTCATTTATTCCATTCCCCAGATCTGGCCCCTGTGACTATTTCCTGTATCCTAAGCTCAAATCACCGTACCGTGGTTAATTACTTTTAGAGTAGACAAAAATCGATGATGAGCCGAAACACGTCCAAGCAAAATAGCTGTCAAAAACTGATTGATTACTGAAAATGGCCGAACTTGTCACCATAAGTTAATGACATCAGCAGCAACATAACCCCACAAAAAATTGAAAGCCCGCGAAAATTCAAATGTCGCGAACATTTTTGAACAGACCACGTACCACAATCGCTCTGTAACCCTCTCTTTAGGTATTTAGTAGCGCCTTGTCAGGCGAACAACTATACACACTTTTGATACTATTCGTGTGCGTAAAGGTGCACATGGTGTAAGGCAAAGAGCGAAGGCAAAGGATTTCTTGAAGAACATTGCTTGTTCGTCCTGGCTTATTGCGTGAGAGATAGGAAAAAAGCGTTACGACTAGGAACCACTATCAGTTAATTAAGATATAACGAAACCAAGATGATGTCGACTGAAAATTGACTCTCGCTACGGTTTCACATTGAAATATTCTTAGCACATTACAACAGTACATCACGTACTTTGCACACAATATGTGAGTTTTTGGTGTTGGTCGAGATTGTGTCAAACGTGTTGAGAGTACCGTCTAAACACACTTGCACGACGTTCATTAAAGCATGGCCCACTTAGAATCGGGAACAATTGCATGATTTCTAGCAGCGCCTCTGGTGGTCGGATTTTAAAAGTTTTGATAGCCATATCTTCAGTAAACATTCAACTTTCAGTGCTGAAAGTTTCATCTTGGTACGTGGAGTTTATGCAAAGTTATGCTTAATTGAACTCTAACGAAGAAAAATAATTCTGCACAATCACGCCGAAGACACCACGTGGCCTACTTTAAAAATCTCAAAAACACAAAAATTCGCAAAATCAACTATATATGCTGTGCTTTACCGTTTCTGGGAACCCAATAGAGTAGATTGAAAGATTCAGAGTAGACGTCGTACTGGAACATACAATCGGCAGCTGAACTGGAAGGTTTTAAGATCAATCGAGGCAAATCCTGAACGGGAAATCTTGTTCGGGATATTGCAAAAAAATATGGTACCAGCAAAAGTACTACCTGGGAGATCTGTCTACGAAGGGGCTACTGTTTTTTCCTTGCATGTAAGCATACAAAAAGGACACTTACACAAAATTTAGTCATTAAAACACGCGCTTCTAGTTGTACGAGAAGGTTATGACGAGGTACAAAGGATGCTTGCTTATGGACGACGAAACATACGTGAAATTTGATTTTGGACGGCTTCCTGGACCAAAATTTTATCTCGCCACGGCACGGGGAGATGTCTCTTCCAAGATCAAATTTGTATTCGCCAATAAATTTGCACAAAAATTAATGATATGACAAGGAATTTGCAAGGTTTGCAACAGAAATCAAGGTTTTCATCACAAACACGACGATGAACTCAACTCTATACAAGGAAGAGTGCCTCAAAAAGCGAGTTCTATCATTTATTAAGTCACACAAAGGTCCGGTAAAGTTTTGGCCTGATTTGGAAAGCTGCCACTACAGCAGGGATGTAGTACTGTGATAATTTTACAATAAGGTGGATTTCATTACAAAGGATATCAACCCACCAAGTTGCCCTAGACTCCGCCCAATCGTAAATTATTGGGCAACAATCAATAGGAAGTTGAAGAAGACTGAAATGGTGATGCGGAATGCTGCAGAGATGGCGAGAAATTGGATCAAATTAGCCACTGAGGTGGACTAGAAGAATGTGCAGAAAATTATGGCGTGCATTCCAAAGAAAGTTCGTGATTTCATCCAACTACAGACATCATAAATTTCTGAAATTTTTCTCTTAACGTACAATAAAATACCTTCAATTTGACAGCTTGATGTATTTCCTAAGTCAAACCAACCCAGAGATAGAGCTAATGCAATTGTTCCCGATTCTAACTGGGCCATGCTTTACTCGAAGGATCTATGCTGTATGCTCGAAATGTAATTTCGTAGGTTCTGATTACAACAAGAATTAGAATCCCGTTGATGATAATCTCACAGCGTACAACTTTTTTCTATCTCCTCCTCCACACAACACATAATTATCTCTGGAAATACAAAATTGCATGCACTTGCGCTGCAAGTGTGGAAATATAATTTTTTATCGCATTCTCTGACTACCAACAAACAAGTTTCTAAACTTATACCTAACTTTTAGGCTCATACATTTTATCAACAAATTAAGCTATGTGGTGATGCAGTGTACAGAGATTATTCTCTTTTCACTCTGGCGAGGAGCCTAGCATTTGCGTGCTTCCAGAGATAGTTGCCCGCAGAATTGACGAAACGATATACATGATATGAATCAAATCATAGGATGTACAGTGCAAGCATAGGTCCAGAGCAAGAACTCAATTCTGCAGCCCTATCGCGAGGGTGTCTTGAAGTTCAAAATGTAATTTTTAATGTTCCATTACTTTATTGTTGTATGAAACTAGCTTGTATGGATGCACACGCATTCGACTCTCTCCACCAGGTTCAAACGCAAACCCTTTCAACACACTAAACCAGTATTTATTTGTTACAGGGACTTATTGAAAAGTAATGAGCCTTATATTTTTTAAGCAGTTTTATTAAACCTTTGGGCTTACACAACTAATATTCTTCAAAATAGGACCCTTGAGCGTCAATACACCGCTGGTAGCGGTCCTTCCACTGCAGGAAACATTTTTTAAACTCATCCGCCGGAATCGCGTTCAATTCGGCTGTCATAGCTTTTTGGATCGCCTCGATGGAGTCGAAACGCCTTCCCTTCAGCTTCCTTTTCACGAGCGGGAACAAGAAAAACTCCGGGGGGGGCAGGTCTGGGCTATAGGGAGGGTGGGGAAGCACCGGAACCCCCTTCTTAGCCAGTGCAGAGGTGCAGAGGAAGGCGGTGTGCGCCGGCGCATTAACGTTGATCCAACGATCGCTGCATTTTCGCCACTGCAAAATCGTAACACACTTTTAAAACAACTTTCACGCGCGGAGCGATGTTGACTGCACTGCTGTTGACAGTGAACTGGGACCGGTTTCCCGTGGAAGGGGAAGGTCCAACCTACATTTTCCCCCACCAGCCGATTCGGTTGGTCGCTTGCCGGACGCTCCGCGCGGGAAGGCTCATTACTTTTCAATCGAACCCTGTATATACACTTTCAAGGCATTTGTATCAATAGATCCAAACATAGTTTTGTCATAAATTTAAATTTTGTGAGTGGAGTTATTAGTTAATAATTGCAAATACCATAGTAGGGGTGTTTCAGAGACGACGTGGGTTATGGTGGGAGAAGTCGAACTAGCAGAGTCACGCCCTCCAACGCTAACCCAACGGATTGAAATGCATTGGTCGTGCGGCGGCGATGCAATCACTGCTCAGGTTAAATGTTCGAACCTATCATTATACACAGATTGGTGATGGAAATCGATGAAAAAATGGCGGATGAGTGAAACCGAAGAAAGCATTACAAATAAAAAGCTACACTCCCGAAGGTCATCGTACTTCATCATGCTTCCATGCAAGTCTTATAAGGGGTGTGGACGGAAGGGCAGTGACGTTAAGATGCAGCGTGATTGAAGTGCCGCTTATGGATCGCATCGAACATCTCTGTAAACCATGGACACATAAAAAATGACCACTGTTGAGCGAACATGGTTAAGCAATACTAGTCGAATTTTAGTGGTATAGACGGACGGTAGTCAATGAACAGTACTGATGACCCCCTGAGCGTTTTGCGCCAATTCGAACTTTCAAGGATCTCTAGTATCCAACTAAAGGGAGATCCATGATAAAGGAACGAAACATCGAACTTTGCACTAAAGGTACTAATAAATAATATAAAACATGCACCCAAAAACCAGTAAAAGAAACCGTCTGTTGTTTAAGAGCTCTAGAATGGGATTAAACAAACAAATTAAACGAGATCAAAAGAACCAATAAACAGGAAACGCAAAGGTAGTGCGTATAAAGGCTAGCGTGCCATCCAACAAAAGCAACTGAAAGTGGGTGGAAGAAGCGCAACCCAGCAATGGAAGCGTAATATAACAGGGCTGTAGGCTAGAAGGCAGTAGTGGAGACCTACCTTTCACTGTCGTTAGTGTCGCGCTGATCTAAAGCGCTGGTACGCGGGTCATGTGGGTGTAACGGATGCACCTGATGAACCGGGTCTGCACTCTCGTAGATGCCCTCCTCGTCCTGGTGCAGGTGTGTGTGGGACGAGTGGTGGGACGAGTGGCCGGCGTGAGCGGCGTGACTACTGTGTGCGTGACTGTGGTGCGAGTGGTGGGTGAAGGAGTGAGGCGAGTGAGATTGGTGGCTCGGATGGCGGCCAGCGCCGTGCCTGTACCGTCCCGTCCCGGAGCCACCCCCAACCCCTCCAATGCCACCTGCCGAGCCGCTAGCGATGCCGCCTCCTGGCCCACTGCCAAAAGCAAAGCGGCTCTCGTCGTCGGAGCGCGGTGGTCGACAGCGACTGCTGTACGGGGGCAGTATAGTAGCTGTCTTCTGCGTCTGTGCCAGTTGCTGATTAGATCTGTGCGAAGGAATGAAAGTATGTAATCCAGAGAGAGTGAGAAAGAGAACGACAGGCCAAGATGGAAAGAAAGAGAAAGAGAGAGAGAGGGAAAGAGAAAGAAATTGAGGAAAGACGAGGACGAACGGGAGACAACGAAAGCAAAAGAGAAAAAGAGAGAAAGAAAGAAAGAGAGAGAGAGGGGAAGGAGTTACCCATGCGATGATTCACTACAGGCGGCGGAACTATCCACGCGGTAGTGACGCTCAGCTTCAGTCTCGGACATGCGAATGTCTTCGGAACCGCTCGGGCTCATATGGCGTGAAGAATGGTGCTCGAGCTGCCGTATAAGATCTTCTAGGTTGCGAATGCGGAGCGGCCCTACTGACGGCGTGTCTTCATCGTCCACCAGCAGCCCAGCGGCTTGCTGTTGTTGTTGCGCCAAATGTTGTTGCTGTTGTTGACGGTGGTGGTGAAGTAAGGTAGCAGTTTGACTAGCGTCGTTTAGCACGTGCGGCTGCGACTCACAGACGTTTTCACGCGACCCGGTCCGTGAGCTAACGTTCCGTTTTGCGGCATACTCGCGCTCGGGTGGGTGAACGTTGGTCGTGTTTAATTGCGAGCCCCCCACGCACTCCGCTAGTGTTTTGCGTAGCAGTTCTTCACTGATGCTGCCGGACGGGGTGTTGGCACTGCTACGTTGCGCCTGTGCCGCTGATCGCAGTGCCTCCAAGATGTCTTCGTGATAACCGTTTAGGCTCTTCATCGTACGTTCTACGTCGGACACGGTGCCAAGAACACCACCGAGGTTTCCCAGACCGCCTGAACCGCTGCCACCAGGACCAACGCCAGCTCCTCCGAGATTTATCGCGAGGATCCCACCCCCTGCTCCTGGCCCGACGAGGCCTCCTATGCCGGTCATTCCGCCTGAGCCGCCGCCGCCGGCGCTGCTACCTGTACCACAAACAGGGCCGCCAACACCAACACCGACTACTACCTGGCCACCTAATAAAAAATAAGGAATTCAGTTAAAGCGATCAGCATCATATTATCAAACTGCCGGTTGCTGATCGTCCAACACCTGCCCCGACCCGGTTTTTCTGCGCAAGTTATATTTGGTTTCCGCCCCATAGTATCAGACACACATGCCAAGCTGGTCAATCTCAATTGCTTGCCATTTAAACAGTCTCTGATTACTTTACGTTGCATCAACTCATGTTTCCAGTGACCAACTCAAAGGACCAACTCATGGTTGTAGCCCAAAATTTGCATCATGTACAAAGTGGTGTCGGTAAGTCTACGTACGTTGGCGTATCTACACATTCCATCATCTTCTTTTGGCTCTCTGCATGATGAATGGTTTTTCTTCATTTTCATTTCTCCCATCGAAAATTAAAACACGAAATTATTTTTAAGAATTTTTTTTGAAACTAACAAAAGTAGTGTTACTCTTAGCACAATAACACACAAACTTATGAGTGGAAAATCATGACATTTAAACAGTTTTTTGTGGAGGGACATTTCAGCCTATGTGTTACTTTTCTCCTTAATTTTGTTGTTGTAATTTTCACAGAACGGACTGTTCCGTATTATACTGGGGTGTTCAAAAAGAACGGAGTCTCGTGTTCGTAGCTACGTTCCGAACAGAGGGCGCTGCTACGAGTCCAATTTTGTTGTTATGTTGGTACACTGTTCATATGAACGTATATGAAGTGTCATTTCAATCGATCACTTAATTCTTTGTTTACAAACCGTTTAACGTCGACTGTCACAGTATTTTTCACAATGGAAAAAATCAAGCATCGCGCAGTGATTTAATTTTTATTTTTGCAGGGTTTAAACCAAGGGTTTAAAGAAAGGAAAATTATGAACGACTGTAGAAAGTGTATAAAGACTCTTTGCCTTTAATTAGTACATTAAAAGGGGTGCTTCTGAATTTAAACGTGGTCGTACAAGCCTTGAAGACGATCCACGTCAAAGACGTCCAAAAACAGGCACAACATCTGAAATCGTAGAAATAATACAGGGTATCGCATTGGAAAATCGTCGAGTAACCAAAAGAGATTTAATACAAGGCTGAATCATAAAGTGTATTTCAAACCATTAAAATATGTTTTTCTTATTTTTCAAGGCTCCGAACAACAAGGCTTGTTGAACACCCCTGTAGCTACTTTGCAGTAAGATAGAAAATCGTTACGGTTGAAAGGAGCGTGCAATCTCATACAACAGCTGCATATTCATAGAAACTTTTCAAATGTCTGAAATTGTAGACGGCTAGAGTAGGTAGGAGTGCACTCGCAACACCGACGGAACGTCCAACCAATTACTACCTTTTCACTTTAGTCATCGATGTTGTGTATTCTAGAGCAAGGGTGATTGAAACAAATCCAACAAACGCTCTCGTAAAAGATCGAATTAGGGTGCTTGATGGCACCTACATTATGAATGATTGCAAGGTTGGTTCCATCCAATTTTCGGATGCCTGTTGCTTCTCATGCTTCTAGCAGCGTACATTTATCACATACATTAGGTCGCACTATGGTTCCCAATGTTTTCACGCTTTTTGGGTGAACCCTTTGTCACATTGAGCTAGACTTACGTACTTACCGGAATGAGTGGGATCGTCTTCGCTTACTGATCCGGTCATCCTGCGAATTGCTTTGTGGTCTCTGTGAAACCCATATTTCCAACACATAATTCATGTTCAGCATGTTCATCAACGCGTAGTCGATATGAAAACATGGAACCAACGCATCACCCAGCGGCAGCAGGACCACACCGATGGAGAAGTTAACCAGAACCACGGATGCCGAAAGTATGATCAGAGAATAACAAACGAGAAAGGTAGAGACAAAGAGAGAGAGAGAGAGAGAGAGAGAGAGAGAGAGAGAGAGAGAAAGAGAAAGAGAGAGAGAGAGAGAGAGAGACAGAAAAAGAGAAAGAAAAAGAAGAAAGCGAAGTGCGCAGAGCACACAAGATTGATATTAGTTTTTCAAATCGTAAATATACGATGCAGACGAGACGTTCTACAAATCTAGGCGTATGCTAGGTAAAATGTTGGAGGTTGGGTGAGGAATATAGAGTTTGGAGTAAAAATAGGTGAGTAGAGGTAAGACAGGAAGTGGAAGTGAACCGTTATGCTGGCTGACTTTCAATCAAGTAGCGTTGCAAACATTATGAAAAATTCTGAAAATGTTTCTGTTTGTTTAAATGAGAAACACATTGCTTTTGATACAAAATTACAGAAAGTGAAAGAGAGAGAAAGAGAGATAGAGCGAGAAAGGCAGCGAGATCATTAGTTAGAGAAAAAGAGAGAAAGCTAAAGATGACGATAGTAAGATAATGAGTAACAGAAAAGTGGGGATTGCAAAGTTAGATAGATATGAAGGACGAAAAAGAGATAGGCTAACAAACATCTGTCCAAAACTTCCTAAACTAACAAACAAATGCCGTTAACATTCTCAAACTTTTTTCTGGCAAACTATCTATTTCAACTCAAAATTCTAAAGTTAATAATTTTTTATTTGATATTTATTCAAGTGTTGAACATTCCTGTATCATGCGAAAAAGCTTTTGCGGCATCAGTTCCTTTTCTTATTTTATAGAAAGAAAACAACAATTGAAGCACATCGAATGATGTTAGAAACTTACAGTGAACATACTCCAGAGCTAAAAACATGTCAGACAGAACAATTTTAAAGTAGTGGTTTGGAATTAAAAGATGTTTTAGAGGACGTCCATTTATCCTGGAGCATCGAAAAAAGGAAAACGAGGATTCACAAGAGTTGCTTAATACTGACCTAACACGATCTCAAAAATATTGGCTAGGACATTTAAAGTGTCACCATCATGAATTATGCATCATTTACAAGCCATGATCCGAAAGTATGGAAAATGGATTCCGTTCGCATTGAACGACAGACAAATTGAACATTGGAAAACAGTTTGTGAAATTCTGGTTTTACGGTTCGAAAGGAAGCATAAAGTTTTTGCAACGGATTCAACCAGGCGACAAAAAATTGATTTAGGTTATGTTTCCTAGACAGAAAGAAAACGGCGTTTACTTCGTGAAGGCAGTCTATTCATTGCAATGCTAAATTGTTTTGGTTGTAGAGCGATGCTTGGTGTTGGGTGAGATATAGATGATGTGGTGTATCAGAAGCTGAATCTAGAATCATATCCCACATCACGGAAGATCGAGAGGGCAGTGTGGGAAATCTTGTTTCACTATAAAAACCATTTATAGCAAATTTATTGGGATAAACTTTGTTTTAATTGCAGAAGGTTTACGGAAATGATAGCCTATTATATGCCAAAGTTTGTAAGTAGAGCAAACATTTTTAGGGGTGTAGGAAAGAAGTTGAAGATGACAGGCGCTCCGAACGGCCAGTGAGTTCAAAAACTGACTTGAATATTTAAAAAAGTGACCGAAACAATTTAAGAAACCCGTCGTATTAGGGTCATTAAATATTAGGGTTTTTGTTTTTGCATGTGTGATTTAGTAAAATGGTCAGACAAATTGAAACCCGAGATATGTAAAGAAAATTCCTCGATTCTCCATTAAGACAACGCGTCGGCACAAAACGCCCATTCAGTCAAGGATATGGCCTTACTGTTACGGGGTTACAGTTATGAAACACCCTTCATATTCATCAGGCTTGGCATGCTGGCATGCTCGCGATTCGGCAGCGCGTGGGAAGTGTTCAAAATATATTAGGATGGCTAAAAAGAAATCCATTATTTTGTCGGTAGATGTCTTTAGTGATTGATATCTCGTGAAGAATCGATCGTACAGTTATTTACAGTTAGGTACAGTCGATTGTACAGTTTCAAGTTTGGACCTTTTTTAAAGCTGATATTTTACACTTAAAAATATGCTTTTACTATTTACTGTTTGTTCCATTCGTTTGTGAGTTGCAGGGTGTTAAAAATGAAGGTCAACGAAGGGCAAATTCGGAAGAATTTACAGTTTTTGTGCCCAAAAAGGCACACAAAATACCAGCTAGGGCGCTGAAATTGTGCATGGTGTTTGTGGTGCCGGTACTCTAACCGCTAGTAAAGTGCAATTTTGGTTTTGTGTTGTCCCGTTTCAGTTATTTTTAATGTCTGTTCAAGTCTGTCTGTGTGTGTGTGTGTTTAAGTCTGCCTGTGTGTTTAAGTAATGTCTATTTAAGTCTGTTTATGTGTTAGTTGAATCGTCATCGAAAATGTCGATAAAATCACAGAAATAATCACAATTTATCGGCATGTTAGTAATCAGAGCATCGGCCAGGGGCTACAAATTAACATTCAAACAGTTTTAAACAATTTACGCAAAGCTGGATTCACGAAGAAGCTCGATGTTTCGGTGCCACACCAATTAACACAACAGAAAAGTGATGGATCAAATTTCCATCTGCGAAGTTTTGGCCAAACGGAATGAAATCGACCTACTTCTTAAACTGATACGTATTGGGGATGAGAAATGGGATACATGTAACAATACTGTGTGAAAATAATCGTGGTCGAAGTGTGGTGAAGCAGCTTAACCGGTGGTCAAACCAAGACTCACGAAGGTTCTACTGGGTATGTGGTGGGACTTGAAAGAAACCGTTGATTATAAATTGCTTCCGTGTAGTCAAACATAAAATTCAGATCTGTAGTGTCAATAATTGCACCGTTCGAAGTTAGTAATTGACCAGAAACGACCAGAATCGGCCAACGGAAAGGTTCGGCCAAAGGTTTTGTGTTCCACCAGGACAACGAAATGTTACGCACGGCTTTAGTGACTCGCCAGAAAGTCCGGAAGCTTGGCTGGGAAGGTTCAATGCATCCACCGTATGGTCCTGACCTTGCACCAAGCGATTGACACCTTTTCCGCGCATTACAAAATTTCCTGAGTGACGAAAAACTGAGATGAAAAAGGATTATGAAAGTGGATTGGTCGATATTTACACCAATAACGTCTAAGCCTTCTGAGAGAGTGGCTTTATGAAGGTATTTTAAAAAAGGAAACAAATTTTCCAACAAAATGGTGCATATTTGATGTAAATCGGACCATTGAAAACCTCTTAAATATAGTTTTGAAATTCACGCAAAAACTGTCAATTTCTTTATAGCCAACCTAATATTTATAATGTAGCGCCAAAGAAGCAGAAGGAGCGGAAAGTTGCATAATCAACCGGTGTGGAAAATTTGCTTTATTGGAATAAATTGGTCTGTGAAGGATTAAAATGTAATTTTGCCAAGAATGTGTCAAGTTTCGGTAAATATTGACAGATGTGGTAATATTGCTACAAGACTGTTAAACAATCTACACGTAATAAAGGTAACTGCGAGTGCAACTTGGACACAAACCAGATGATATGATACCAATAAAACAATAGGAAACGTAGTATAAATGACAAATTGCAAGAATCGACAGCATACAGCAAAGTAGCAATGAAAAACTTTTGATGAATAATAAAGATTGTCCTTCAATATGAAATTGAGAAGTTGGAAAAATTGGAAGTTAACATGGAAAAACCATCAGAACAAGAGGTAAATGTAACGTTAGTGTATAGTAACATAGACTCGTTTTGTAGGCAAGGTTATAGGGTATTTTGGTTTGTCTCTATTTTTAACCTCTGGAGTGTAGTGTTCACTTTCTTTAATTTTTGCTAGCTTTTCAACAGAACCACAACGAAGAACTGGATGGATAGGATGCTAATGAGACACAACAATAAATTCCAAAAAGGTTTCAATATAATGTTGAACGAAATATAAAATTGGTAAATATAAAAAAATCAATAAATTAATAAAAATAAAGTAAAGAAAATAGAAAAATAAAAATTTATGCAACAACCACTGAGCGGTTTAAGCTTGCATCAGAAATAATCATAATCTCTGATGGTCTCTGTAATAGGTGAGTTTTACTGGCGGGCTTATTGATCTCGCGCTAATCCCCTGTCACGCCGTTATCGGGAATCGAAACCATGGCCAGCTGTGTGACTCCCGGTCCCGGGATTTGAATCCAGGCCAGCTGCGTGACGAGTGTTACATAATAAAAAATGTTAAACAAAAACCAATAAATAAATAAATAAATAAATAAATAAATAAATAAATAAATAAAT